>NC_136857.1:15507084-15786517 GCF_951799975.1 Gobius niger | reverse complement strand
AACGCTGGGCAAATATTGAATTTCAATATGTCTAGATGCGCTGTGCCAAATGTGAGCTAAATCCGACGAAAAACCAGGGACTAGTTCGTTAAAACGTAAAATGAGTTTAGACGATGTCCGGGTTTGAAGCCAAGATGGCCGCCTCCCTGTGCGAGTGGGCGTGGCGCTCCAAGTGAGTTTTGGGCTTGTCCTGATGTCCCCTCTCACTGTGCCGAGTGATTCGGGCGTACGCCCAAAAACGCCCCTATTTTTTTGAATTGGGGTCCGCTTCCAGAGGGCGCTGTGGAGCCGTTTTGTTGTGGGCGTGTCCCATTCGTCCAATATCATAAATTTTTTCGCTGCCCCATTGCCTCCGCCAATTTTGGGGAGCTTTCACCCACGTTTAGCGGGTCAAAAACGCGATCCTTTCCGGAGAAAAAAAATAATAATAATAATAATAATAATAATAATAATAAGAAACCACCCAAAAACAATAGTCCCTTGCCAGGACTGCGTCCGGCTCGGGCCTAAATATAAGGAGAACGGAGCGAGATAGAGGCATGGTGTAATATATTTTTTTGTTAGTTACGATGAGTAGAAGACATCTGGAAAGTTTCGTGGAAATCAGACAAAATAATTTTTTCAAGGTATAGGCAGGGGGCGCTATAGTGATGTGCACCGTGAAGTAATTGATCTCTATGGAATCAGACCGTAAGTGGCCTTCTGTCAGCCAAGTATGATCCAGACTGGATAGAGCGCGCGCCTGCGAGGTGGTGTCAAATTTACATCGCAAAACGTGTTTTTGGGGGGGCGCCATTCGAAACGGGGGGGTCTGAGTGGAAAAAAAGTCAGGTATTTTTTGTAGCCCCGTGTCAGGAGAGTCTGTTTAAACAGGTATGGGCTTATTCTGCTGAAAAACCAGGGAGTAGTTTGTTGACACACAAGGCAGGTCCAGATAGACTCCCAAATAAAAGTCAAAGTCACGCCCACATCTTAGAAAATATGACATGACTATGATGTATTTTTTGGTTTCCAAAAGTGTCTAGAACATACTGGCATCATTGTATTAAAAAGATTCAAAAGTGCAGTTTTCAAGGTATGGCTAGGGGGCGCTATCCTGGGAGCAGGCTACACATTAATGGCTTCATTCTGTTCAGTTTCAGGTGGCGCATTAGTGACATGAATATGAGCTCTCTGGGCTTATGCCTGTGAGCGTGAGCTTTCTTGTAAACAACGCGAAATCTACGCGTTTTTCGCCGCGGCGTTACGCGGAGACGGTGAAACTTTTTTGAGAAACGCTGGGCAAATATTGAATTTCAATATGTCTAGATGCGCTGTGCCAAATGTGAGCTAAATCCGACGAAAAACCAGGGACTAGTTCGTTAAAACGTAAAATGAGTTTAGACGATGTCCGGGTTTGAAGCCAAGATGGCCGCCTCCCTGTGCGAGTGGGCGTGGCGCTCCAAGTGAGTTTTGGGCTTGTCCTGATGTCCCCTCTCACTGTGCCGAGTGATTCGGGCGTACGCCCAAAAACGCCCCTATTTTTTTGAATTGGGGTCCGCTTCCAGAGGGCGCTGTGGAGCCGTTTTGTTGTGGGCGTGTCCCATTCGTCCAATATCATAAATTTTTTCGCTGCCCCATTGCCTCCGCCAATTTTGGGGAGCTTTCACCCACGTTTAGCGGGTCAAAAACGCGATCCTTTCCGGAGAAAAAAAATAATAATAATAATTAAAGCCGCAAGCGGCGATGAAGGCCCTCGCCCTTGGGGACTTGTCCCTTGCAACCGCCCCCGCTCACTCTCGTCCCTTGCGGCCACCTCCGCTCGCTCTCGGTCCTTGCGGCCACCTCCGCTCGTTGTCATCCCTTGCTACCACCTTTGCTCACTCTCACGCCTTACGACCACCTCTGTTTGCTGTGGTCCCTTGCGATCAATCCTCATCACACTGATTTAAGTTGTATTACAGTGCATTTTATGCGAAAGTCCCTTAAATTTGCATTACAGTGCATTTTATGCAAAGTCCCTTAAAGTTGCATTACAGTGCATTTTATGCGAAAGTCCCTTAAAGTTGCATTACAGTTTATTATATGCGAAAGTCCCTTTAAGTTGCATTACAGTTTATTATATGCGAAAGTCCCTCTAAGTTGCATTACAGTTTATTATATGCGAAAGTCCCTTTAAGTTGCATTACAGTTTATTATATGCGAAAGTCCCTTTAAGTTGCATTACAGTTTATTATATGCGAAAGTCCCTCTAAGTTGCATTACAGTTTATTATATGCGAAAGTCCCTCTAAGTTGCATTACAGTTTATTATATGCGAAAGTCCCTTTAAGTTGCATTACAGTTTATTATATGCGAAAGTCCCTTTAAGTTGCATTACAGTTTATTATATGCGAAAGTCCCTTTAAGTTGCATTACAGTTTATTATATGCGAAAGTCCCTCTAAGTTGCATTACAGTTTATTATATGCGAAAGTCCCTTTAAGTTGCATTACAGTTTATTATATGCGAAAGTCCCTTTAAGTTGCATGACAGTGCTTTATATGCGAATGTCCCTATTAAGTTACATTATAGTGCTATTGTGAAAATCCCTATGTAGTTGCATAATTGTGTTGTAATTGCAATAATCCCTATTTTGTTGCAGAAACTGTACAAACATGTTGATATTGCAGAAACTCTTAACACTGTATAAACGGTTAAAATCACTGACAGACTGCACTGTATCAGAAATTCTATTAAAATGCCGACAAAAAAAGAGAAAGGATTAGAGAAGTGTCACAGCCATGTTTGAACTGGCAACCTCCTCCACCAAAGACAAGCACACTATCACTGAGCTGTACCTCCATGGTAGTTAGACCCCGATGTGGGCTACTTTTGTCTAAATTATTGAGCAGAAGTTAGTTCCCAGCACACCACTGGAGGAGAGAGGTAATTTCAGGTCATGCACCCCACCCATACATTGGGGCGGGACCATAGGTGCGGTTCTAAAAAAAAAAAAAAGAGCTAAGGTCAAAATTGATCCATTAATGTCATGATTGGCAAGCCAATGCACAAGCAGTAACACTACACAGGCACAACCAATCTCATGAAACGTCCTGTATTCATGTGTTTTAGGCTGTGACAATGTGTGCAGTTGCCCATGTAAAAGGTGAAAACAATATAAAAGTGTCATGGCTGTGTTTGGACTAGCTACCTCCTTCACTTGAAACATGGGCCTGATGATGGCTTGGTTTCTCCAAATTCCCAGGCTGGAATTTGGTTGCAGCAACACACTGGATGAGAGGTTATTTCCCTGTTTTTAGTGAGTTCTTCCTGGAAGGTGCTGAGTCCAAAAGAAAAAGGAAATAAAAGAGTGAACATTGGGATTGGATCCAGCAACCTCCTGTACACTAGTTCAGCTCTCTACCGATGGAGCTACTCCAGCTGAGTGAAAAAAACAGCAGATTGGAAATTAATGTCATGAGAGATCATGCACTTGTGTGTTTGCAGGAAACGGATTCACAGTTTAGATCCCCCCCCCCCCCACCCACCCAACCCCACCCCCCCACCTTGAACATTTCCCCGATTGTTTTCGACATATTCCCCAGTGTTTCCTCAATTGTCTCCCTACGATCCCCCATTTCTTTCTCTTTAGTGACGCATGTTTTGAAGCGTTTTTCATGAGGGTGGGACCATATTTGCGGTAAAAAAAAAAAAAAAAAAAAGGTAAAGTCAGAATTGATCCAACAACCTAATGGTTGGGAATCCAACGCTCAAGCTATGATGCCACACAGGCACAGATACTTCTGCAAAATGTCCCTTACTCACATGTTATAGGCTGTGACAATGTGTGCAGCATCCCATGTAAAAGGTGAAGGCAATATGAAAGTGTCAAGGTTGTGTTTGGACTAGCTACCTCCTTCACTTGAGACGAACATGCTATCACTGAGCTGTAATTCCATGCAAACATGGGCCTGATGACTGCTTGGGTACTCCAAATTCACAGGCTGAAATTTGATCCCGGCAACACACTGGAGGGGTAATTTTCCTGTTTCTAATGAGTTTGGAACCATCGGCGACGATTCATGTTTTTACCAGAAAGTGCGGAGTCCAAAAGAAAAACAAATGAAAAGGAGTCTTGGTTGGGATTTGATCCAGCAACCTCCTGTACACTAACCCAGCTCTCTACCAATGGAGCTACTAAGACTGAGTGATTTCTGCAGGGGATTTGACATTGATATCATGAAATACCCCGCACTTGTGTATTTGCAGGAAATGGATTTACAGTATAGAAAATAATATATTCTATCATTATTTAATCAGGGTAAATTCCTGGCTGCCCAAAGAAACGTTGAGAGAGGGTTTCAGCCCTGCAGCACCCTCGATATTGAAGCAATATTTTGGAAAGACCCATATAGTACGAGGAGCACACAGAGAGACGGACAGGAAACAGACGAATTAAACTTCCTGTGATTGTACTGTTGAGAAAAACGTGAATTTGGAGGCAAAAACGTCCAAATTAAAGCTTCTGTCTGTGACATAGGGGTAGTATAAGTACCTATGAGTCCAAAAGTGTGGCTTTTGTGAAGAAAGGGAGAAATTTGGAAAATTGGCGAATTTCAGGAGACAGAGGCCTCTGACAGAGGCCAGTATGCAGCTAGGCTAAGACCTCTGGCTATTTTTACGGAGGATGGGCGGGCCACTTACAAGCCACTTGAAAGCCAATTGAAGCCAAGATGGCCGCCTCCCTGTGCGAGTGGGCGTGGCGCTCCAAGTGAGTTTTGGGCTTGTCCTGATGTCCCCTCTCACTGTGGCGAGTGATTCGGGCGTACGCCCAAAAACGCCCCGATTTTTTTGAATTGGGGTCCGCTTCCAGAGGGCGCTGTGGAGCCGTTTTGTTGTGGGCGTGTCCCATTCGTCCAATTTCATAAATTTTTTCGCTGCCTCATTGCCTCCGCCAATTTTGGGGAGCTTTCACCCACGTTTAGCGGGTCAAAAACGCAATCCTTTCCGGAGAAAAAAAATAATAATAATAATAATAATAATAATAATAATAATAATAAGAAACCACCCAAAAACAATAGTCCCTTGCCAGGACTGCGTCCGGCTCGGGCCTAAATATTAAGAGAACGGAGCAAGATAGAGGCATGGTGTAATATATTTTTTTGTTTGTTATGATGAGTAGAACACATCCGGAAAGTTTCGTGGAAATCGGACAAAATAATTTTTTCAGGGTATAGGCAGGTGGCGCTATAGTGATGAGCACCGTGAAGTAATTGATCTCTATGGAATCAGACCGTAAGTGGCCTTCTGTCAGCCAAGTATGAGCGAGACTGGATAGAGCGCGTGCCTGCGAGGTGGTGTCAAATTTACATGACAAAACGTGTTTTTGGGGGGGCGCCATTCGAAACGGGGGGGTCTGAGTGAAAAAAAAGTCAGGTATTTTTTGTAGCCCCGTGTCAGGAGAGTCTGTTTAAACAGGTATGGGCTTATTCTGCTGAAAAACCAGGGACTAGTTTGTTGACACACAAGGCAGGTCCAGATAGACTCCCACATAAAAGTCAAAGTCACGCCCACATCTTAGAAAATATGACATGACTATAATGTATTTTTTGCTTTGCAAAAGTGTCTAGAACATACTGGCATCATTGTATAAAAAAGATTCAAAAGTGCAGTTTTCAAGGTATGGCTAGGGGGCGCTATCCTGGGAGCAGGCTACACATTAATGGCTTCATTCTGTTCAGTTTCAGGTGGCGCATTAGTGACATGAATATGAGCTCTGTGGGCTTATGCCTGTGAGCGTGAGCTTTCTTGGAAACAACGCGAAATCTACGCGTTTTTTGCCGCGTCGTTACGCGGAGACGGTGAAACTTTTTTGAGAAACGCTGGGCAAATGTTGAATTTCAACATGTCTAGATGCACTGTGCCAAATGTGAGCTAAATCCGACAAAAAACCAGGGACTAGTTCGTTAAAACATAAAATGAGTTTGGACGATGTCCGGGTTTGAAGCCAAGATGGCCGCCTCCCTGTGCGAGTGGGCGTGGCGCTCCAAGTGAGTTTTGGGCTTGTCCTGATGTCCCCTCTCACTGTGGCGAGTGATTCGGGCGTACGCCCAAAAACGCCCCGATTTTTTTGAATTGGGGTCCGCTTCCAGAGGGCGCTGTGGAGCCGTTTTGTTGTGGGCGTGTCCCATTCGTCCAATTTCATAAATTTTTTCGCTGCCTCATTGCCTCCGCCAATTTTGGGGAGCTTTCACCCACGTTTAGCGGGTCAAAAACGCAATCCTTTCCGGAGAAAAAAAATAATAATAATAATAATAATAATAATAATAATAATAATAAGAAACCACCCAAAAACAATAGTCCCTTGCCAGGACTGCGTCCGGCTCGGGCCTAAATATTAAGAGAACGGAGCAAGATAGAGGCATGGTGTAATATATTTTTTTGTTTGTTATGATGAGTAGAACACATCCGGAAAGTTTCGTGGAAATCGGACAAAATAATTTTTTCAGGGTATAGGCAGGTGGCGCTATAGTGATGAGCACCGTGAAGTAATTGATCTCTATGGAATCAGACCGTAAGTGGCCTTCTGTCAGCCAAGTATGAGCGAGACTGGATAGAGCGCGTGCCTGCGAGGTGGTGTCAAATTTACATGACAAAACGTGTTTTTGGGGGGGCGCCATTCGAAACGGGGGGGTCTGAGTGAAAAAAAAGTCAGGTATTTTTTGTAGCCCCGTGTCAGGAGAGTCTGTTTAAACAGGTATGGGCTTATTCTGCTGAAAAACCAGGGACTAGTTTGTTGACACACAAGGCAGGTCCAGATAGACTCCCACATAAAAGTCAAAGTCACGCCCACATCTTAGAAAATATGACATGACTATAATGTATTTTTTGCTTTGCAAAAGTGTCTAGAACATACTGGCATCATTGTATAAAAAAGATTCAAAAGTGCAGTTTTCAAGGTATGGCTAGGGGGCGCTATCCTGGGAGCAGGCTACACATTAATGGCTTCATTCTGTTCAGTTTCAGGTGGCGCATTAGTGACATGAATATGAGCTCTGTGGGCTTATGCCTGTGAGCGTGAGCTTTCTTGGAAACAACGCGAAATCTACGCGTTTTTTGCCGCGTCGTTACGCGGAGACGGTGAAACTTTTTTGAGAAACGCTGGGCAAATGTTGAATTTCAACATGTCTAGATGCACTGTGCCAAATGTGAGCTAAATCCGACAAAAAACCAGGGACTAGTTCGTTAAAACATAAAATGAGTTTGGACGATGTCCGGGTTTGAAGCCAAGATGGCCGCCTCCCTGTGCGAGTGGGCGTGGCGCTCCAAGTGAGTTTTGGGCTTGTCCTGATGTCCCCTCTCACTGTGGCGAGTGATTCGGGCGTACGCCCAAAAACGCCCCGATTTTTTTGAATTGGGGTCCGCTTCCAGAGGGCGCTGTGGAGCCGTTTTGTTGTGGGCGTGTCCCATTCGTCCAATTTCATAAATTTTTTCGCTGCCTCATTGCCTCCGCCAATTTTGGGGAGCTTTCACCCACGTTTAGCGGGTCAAAAACGCAATCCTTTCCGGAGAAAAAAAAAAATAATAATAATAATAATAATAATAATAATAATAATAAGAAACCACCCAAAAACAATAGTCCCTTGCCAGGACTGCGTCCGGCTCGGGCCTAAATATTAAGAGAACGGAGCAAGATAGAGGCATGGTGTAATATATTTTTTTGTTTGTTATGATGAGTAGAACACATCCGGAAAGTTTCGTGGAAATCGGACAAAATAATTTTTTCAGGGTATAGGCAGGTGGCGCTATAGTGATGAGCACCGTGAAGTAATTGATCTCTATGGAATCAGACCGTAAGTGGCCTTCTGTCAGCCAAGTATGAGCGAGACTGGATAGAGCGCGTGCCTGCGAGGTGGTGTCAAATTTACATGACAAAACGTGTTTTTGGGGGGGCGCCATTCGAAACGGGGGGGTCTGAGTGAAAAAAAAGTCAGGTATTTTTTGTAGCCCCGTGTCAGGAGAGTCTGTTTAAACAGGTATGGGCTTATTCTGCTGAAAAACCAGGGACTAGTTTGTTGACACACAAGGCAGGTCCAGATAGACTCCCACATAAAAGTCAAAGTCACGCCCACATCTTAGAAAATATGACATGACTATAATGTATTTTTTGCTTTGCAAAAGTGTCTAGAACATACTGGCATCATTGTATAAAAAAGATTCAAAAGTGCAGTTTTCAAGGTATGGCTAGGGGGCGCTATCCTGGGAGCAGGCTACACATTAATGGCTTCATTCTGTTCAGTTTCAGGTGGCGCATTAGTGACATGAATATGAGCTCTGTGGGCTTATGCCTGTGAGCGTGAGCTTTCTTGGAAACAACGCGAAATCTACGCGTTTTTTGCCGCGTCGTTACGCGGAGACGGTGAAACTTTTTTGAGAAACGCTGGGCAAATGTTGAATTTCAACATGTCTAGATGCACTGTGCCAAATGTGAGCTAAATCCGACAAAAAACCAGGGACTAGTTCGTTAAAACATAAAATGAGTTTGGACGATGTCCGGGTTTGAAGCCAAGATGGCCGCCTCCCTGTGCGAGTGGGCGTGGCGCTCCAAGTGAGTTTTGGGCTTGTCCTGATGTCCCCTCTCACTGTGGCGAGTGATTCGGGCGTACGCCCAAAAACGCCCCGATTTTTTTGAATTGGGGTCCGCTTCCAGAGGGCGCTGTGGAGCCGTTTTGTTGTGGGCGTGTCCCATTCGTCCAATTTCATAAATTTTTTCGCTGCCTCATTGCCTCCGCCAATTTTGGGGAGCTTTCACCCACGTTTAGCGGGTCAAAAACGCAATCCTTTCCGGAGAAAAAAAATAATAATAATAATAATAATAATAATAATAATAATAATAAGAAACCACCCAAAAACAATAGTCCCTTGCCAGGACTGCGTCCGGCTCGGGCCTAAATATTAAGAGAACGGAGCAAGATAGAGGCATGGTGTAATATATTTTTTTGTTTGTTATGATGAGTAGAACACATCCGGAAAGTTTCGTGGAAATCGGACAAAATAATTTTTTCAGGGTATAGGCAGGTGGCGCTATAGTGATGAGCACCGTGAAGTAATTGATCTCTATGGAATCAGACCGTAAGTGGCCTTCTGTCAGCCAAGTATGAGCGAGACTGGATAGAGCGCGTGCCTGCGAGGTGGTGTCAAATTTACATGACAAAACGTGTTTTTGGGGGGGCGCCATTCGAAACGGGGGGGTCTGAGTGAAAAAAAAGTCAGGTATTTTTTGTAGCCCCGTGTCAGGAGAGTCTGTTTAAACAGGTATGGGCTTATTCTGCTGAAAAACCAGGGACTAGTTTGTTGACACACAAGGCAGGTCCAGATAGACTCCCACATAAAAGTCAAAGTCACGCCCACATCTTAGAAAATATGACATGACTATAATGTATTTTTTGCTTTGCAAAAGTGTCTAGAACATACTGGCATCATTGTATAAAAAAGATTCAAAAGTGCAGTTTTCAAGGTATGGCTAGGGGGCGCTATCCTGGGAGCAGGCTACACATTAATGGCTTCATTCTGTTCAGTTTCAGGTGGCGCATTAGTGACATGAATATGAGCTCTGTGGGCTTATGCCTGTGAGCGTGAGCTTTCTTGGAAACAACGCGAAATCTACGCGTTTTTTGCCGCGTCGTTACGCGGAGACGGTGAAACTTTTTTGAGAAACGCTGGGCAAATGTTGAATTTCAACATGTCTAGATGCACTGTGCCAAATGTGAGCTAAATCCGACAAAAAACCAGGGACTAGTTCGTTAAAACATAAAATGAGTTTGGACGATGTCCGGGTTTGAAGCCAAGATGGCCGCCTCCCTGTGCGAGTGGGCGTGGCGCTCCAAGTGAGTTTTGGGCTTGTCCTGATGTCCCCTCTCACTGTGGCGAGTGATTCGGGCGTACGCCCAAAAACGCCCCGATTTTTTTGAATTGGGGTCCGCTTCCAGAGGGCGCTGTGGAGCCGTTTTGTTGTGGGCGTGTCCCATTCGTCCAATTTCATAAATTTTTTCGCTGCCTCATTGCCTCCGCCAATTTTGGGGAGCTTTCACCCACGTTTAGCGGGTCAAAAACGCAATCCTTTCCGGAGAAAAAAAATAATAATAATAATAATAATAATAATAATAATAATAATAAGAAACCACCCAAAAACAATAGTCCCTTGCCAGGACTGCGTCCGGCTCGGGCCTAAATATTAAGAGAACGGAGCAAGATAGAGGCATGGTGTAATATATTTTTTTGTTTGTTATGATGAGTAGAACACATCCGGAAAGTTTCGTGGAAATCGGACAAAATAATTTTTTCAGGGTATAGGCAGGTGGCGCTATAGTGATGAGCACCGTGAAGTAATTGATCTCTATGGAATCAGACCGTAAGTGGCCTTCTGTCAGCCAAGTATGAGCGAGACTGGATAGAGCGCGTGCCTGCGAGGTGGTGTCAAATTTACATGACAAAACGTGTTTTTGGGGGGGCGCCATTCGAAACGGGGGGGTCTGAGTGAAAAAAAAGTCAGGTATTTTTTGTAGCCCCGTGTCAGGAGAGTCTGTTTAAACAGGTATGGGCTTATTCTGCTGAAAAACCAGGGACTAGTTTGTTGACACACAAGGCAGGTCCAGATAGACTCCCACATAAAAGTCAAAGTCACGCCCACATCTTAGAAAATATGACATGACTATAATGTATTTTTTGCTTTGCAAAAGTGTCTAGAACATACTGGCATCATTGTATAAAAAAGATTCAAAAGTGCAGTTTTCAAGGTATGGCTAGGGGGCGCTATCCTGGGAGCAGGCTACACATTAATGGCTTCATTCTGTTCAGTTTCAGGTGGCGCATTAGTGACATGAATATGAGCTCTGTGGGCTTATGCCTGTGAGCGTGAGCTTTCTTGGAAACAACGCGAAATCTACGCGTTTTTTGCCGCGTCGTTACGCGGAGACGGTGAAACTTTTTTGAGAAACGCTGGGCAAATGTTGAATTTCAACATGTCTAGATGCACTGTGCCAAATGTGAGCTAAATCCGACAAAAAACCAGGGACTAGTTCGTTAAAACATAAAATGAGTTTGGACGATGTCCGGGTTTGAAGCCAAGATGGCCGCCTCCCTGTGCGAGTGGGCGTGGCGCTCCAAGTGAGTTTTGGGCTTGTCCTGATGTCCCCTCTCACTGTGGCGAGTGATTCGGGCGTACGCCCAAAAACGCCCCGATTTTTTTGAATTGGGGTCCGCTTCCAGAGGGCGCTGTGGAGCCGTTTTGTTGTGGGCGTGTCCCATTCGTCCAATTTCATAAATTTTTTCGCTGCCTCATTGCCTCCGCCAATTTTGGGGAGCTTTCACCCACGTTTAGCGGGTCAAAAACGCAATCCTTTCCGGAGAAAAAAAATAATAATAATAATAATAATAATAATAATAATAATAATAAGAAACCACCCAAAAACAATAGTCCCTTGCCAGGACTGCGTCCGGCTCGGGCCTAAATATTAAGAGAACGGAGCAAGATAGAGGCATGGTGTAATATATTTTTTTGTTTGTTATGATGAGTAGAACACATCCGGAAAGTTTCGTGGAAATCGGACAAAATAATTTTTTCAGGGTATAGGCAGGTGGCGCTATAGTGATGAGCACCGTGAAGTAATTGATCTCTATGGAATCAGACCGTAAGTGGCCTTCTGTCAGCCAAGTATGAGCGAGACTGGATAGAGCGCGTGCCTGCGAGGTGGTGTCAAATTTACATGACAAAACGTGTTTTTGGGGGGGCGCCATTCGAAACGGGGGGGTCTGAGTGAAAAAAAAGTCAGGTATTTTTTGTAGCCCCGTGTCAGGAGAGTCTGTTTAAACAGGTATGGGCTTATTCTGCTGAAAAACCAGGGACTAGTTTGTTGACACACAAGGCAGGTCCAGATAGACTCCCACATAAAAGTCAAAGTCACGCCCACATCTTAGAAAATATGACATGACTATAATGTATTTTTTGCTTTGCAAAAGTGTCTAGAACATACTGGCATCATTGTATAAAAAAGATTCAAAAGTGCAGTTTTCAAGGTATGGCTAGGGGGCGCTATCCTGGGAGCAGGCTACACATTAATGGCTTCATTCTGTTCAGTTTCAGGTGGCGCATTAGTGACATGAATATGAGCTCTGTGGGCTTATGCCTGTGAGCGTGAGCTTTCTTGGAAACAACGCGAAATCTACGCGTTTTTTGCCGCGTCGTTACGCGGAGACGGTGAAACTTTTTTGAGAAACGCTGGGCAAATGTTGAATTTCAACATGTCTAGATGCACTGTGCCAAATGTGAGCTAAATCCGACAAAAAACCAGGGACTAGTTCGTTAAAACATAAAATGAGTTTGGACGATGTCCGGGTTTGAAGCCAAGATGGCCGCCTCCCTGTGCGAGTGGGCGTGGCGCTCCAAGTGAGTTTTGGGCTTGTCCTGATGTCCCCTCTCACTGTGGCGAGTGATTCGGGCGTACGCCCAAAAACGCCCCGATTTTTTTGAATTGGGGTCCGCTTCCAGAGGGCGCTGTGGAGCCGTTTTGTTGTGGGCGTGTCCCATTCGTCCAATTTCATAAATTTTTTCGCTGCCTCATTGCCTCCGCCAATTTTGGGGAGCTTTCACCCACGTTTAGCGGGTCAAAAACGCAATCCTTTCCGGAGAAAAAAAAAAATAATAATAATAATAATAATAATAATAATAATAATAAGAAACCACCCAAAAACAATAGTCCCTTGCCAGGACTGCGTCCGGCTCGGGCCTAAATATTAAGAGAACGGAGCAAGATAGAGGCATGGTGTAATATATTTTTTTGTTTGTTATGATGAGTAGAACACATCCGGAAAGTTTCGTGGAAATCGGACAAAATAATTTTTTCAGGGTATAGGCAGGTGGCGCTATAGTGATGAGCACCGTGAAGTAATTGATCTCTATGGAATCAGACCGTAAGTGGCCTTCTGTCAGCCAAGTATGAGCGAGACTGGATAGAGCGCGTGCCTGCGAGGTGGTGTCAAATTTACATGACAAAACGTGTTTTTGGGGGGGCGCCATTCGAAACGGGGGGGTCTGAGTGAAAAAAAAGTCAGGTATTTTTTGTAGCCCCGTGTCAGGAGAGTCTGTTTAAACAGGTATGGGCTTATTCTGCTGAAAAACCAGGGACTAGTTTGTTGACACACAAGGCAGGTCCAGATAGACTCCCACATAAAAGTCAAAGTCACGCCCACATCTTAGAAAATATGACATGACTATAATGTATTTTTTGCTTTGCAAAAGTGTCTAGAACATACTGGCATCATTGTATAAAAAAGATTCAAAAGTGCAGTTTTCAAGGTATGGCTAGGGGGCGCTATCCTGGGAGCAGGCTACACATTAATGGCTTCATTCTGTTCAGTTTCAGGTGGCGCATTAGTGACATGAATATGAGCTCTGTGGGCTTATGCCTGTGAGCGTGAGCTTTCTTGGAAACAACGCGAAATCTACGCGTTTTTTGCCGCGTCGTTACGCGGAGACGGTGAAACTTTTTTGAGAAACGCTGGGCAAATGTTGAATTTCAACATGTCTAGATGCACTGTGCCAAATGTGAGCTAAATCCGACAAAAAACCAGGGACTAGTTCGTTAAAACATAAAATGAGTTTGGACGATGTCCGGGTTTGAAGCCAAGATGGCCGCCTCCCTGTGCGAGTGGGCGTGGCGCTCCAAGTGAGTTTTGGGCTTGTCCTGATGTCCCCTCTCACTGTGGCGAGTGATTCGGGCGTACGCCCAAAAACGCCCCGATTTTTTTGAATTGGGGTCCGCTTCCAGAGGGCGCTGTGGAGCCGTTTTGTTGTGGGCGTGTCCCATTCGTCCAATTTCATAAATTTTTTCGCTGCCTCATTGCCTCCGCCAATTTTGGGGAGCTTTCACCCACGTTTAGCGGGTCAAAAACGCAATCCTTTCCGGAGAAAAAAAATAATAATAATAATAATAATAATAATAATAATAATAATAAGAAACCACCCAAAAACAATAGTCCCTTGCCAGGACTGCGTCCGGCTCGGGCCTAAATATTAAGAGAACGGAGCAAGATAGAGGCATGGTGTAATATATTTTTTTGTTTGTTATGATGAGTAGAACACATCCGGAAAGTTTCGTGGAAATCGGACAAAATAATTTTTTCAGGGTATAGGCAGGTGGCGCTATAGTGATGAGCACCGTGAAGTAATTGATCTCTATGGAATCAGACCGTAAGTGGCCTTCTGTCAGCCAAGTATGAGCGAGACTGGATAGAGCGCGTGCCTGCGAGGTGGTGTCAAATTTACATGACAAAACGTGTTTTTGGGGGGGCGCCATTCGAAACGGGGGGGTCTGAGTGAAAAAAAAGTCAGGTATTTTTTGTAGCCCCGTGTCAGGAGAGTCTGTTTAAACAGGTATGGGCTTATTCTGCTGAAAAACCAGGGACTAGTTTGTTGACACACAAGGCAGGTCCAGATAGACTCCCACATAAAAGTCAAAGTCACGCCCACATCTTAGAAAATATGACATGACTATAATGTATTTTTTGCTTTGCAAAAGTGTCTAGAACATACTGGCATCATTGTATAAAAAAGATTCAAAAGTGCAGTTTTCAAGGTATGGCTAGGGGGCGCTATCCTGGGAGCAGGCTACACATTAATGGCTTCATTCTGTTCAGTTTCAGGTGGCGCATTAGTGACATGAATATGAGCTCTGTGGGCTTATGCCTGTGAGCGTGAGCTTTCTTGGAAACAACGCGAAATCTACGCGTTTTTTGCCGCGTCGTTACGCGGAGACGGTGAAACTTTTTTGAGAAACGCTGGGCAAATGTTGAATTTCAACATGTCTAGATGCACTGTGCCAAATGTGAGCTAAATCCGACAAAAAACCAGGGACTAGTTCGTTAAAACATAAAATGAGTTTGGACGATGTCCGGGTTTGAAGCCAAGATGGCCGCCTCCCTGTGCGAGTGGGCGTGGCGCTCCAAGTGAGTTTTGGGCTTGTCCTGATGTCCCCTCTCACTGTGGCGAGTGATTCGGGCGTACGCCCAAAAACGCCCCGATTTTTTTGAATTGGGGTCCGCTTCCAGAGGGCGCTGTGGAGCCGTTTTGTTGTGGGCGTGTCCCATTCGTCCAATTTCATAAATTTTTTCGCTGCCTCATTGCCTCCGCCAATTTTGGGGAGCTTTCACCCACGTTTAGCGGGTCAAAAACGCAATCCTTTCCGGAGAAAAAAAATAATAATAATAATAATAATAATAATAATAATAATAATAAGAAACCACCCAAAAACAATAGTCCCTTGCCAGGACTGCGTCCGGCTCGGGCCTAAATATTAAGAGAACGGAGCAAGATAGAGGCATGGTGTAATATATTTTTTTGTTTGTTATGATGAGTAGAACACATCCGGAAAGTTTCGTGGAAATCGGACAAAATAATTTTTTCAGGGTATAGGCAGGTGGCGCTATAGTGATGAGCACCGTGAAGTAATTGATCTCTATGGAATCAGACCGTAAGTGGCCTTCTGTCAGCCAAGTATGAGCGAGACTGGATAGAGCGCGTGCCTGCGAGGTGGTGTCAAATTTACATGACAAAACGTGTTTTTGGGGGGGCGCCATTCGAAACGGGGGGGTCTGAGTGAAAAAAAAGTCAGGTATTTTTTGTAGCCCCGTGTCAGGAGAGTCTGTTTAAACAGGTATGGGCTTATTCTGCTGAAAAACCAGGGACTAGTTTGTTGACACACAAGGCAGGTCCAGATAGACTCCCACATAAAAGTCAAAGTCACGCCCACATCTTAGAAAATATGACATGACTATAATGTATTTTTTGCTTTGCAAAAGTGTCTAGAACATACTGGCATCATTGTATAAAAAAGATTCAAAAGTGCAGTTTTCAAGGTATGGCTAGGGGGCGCTATCCTGGGAGCAGGCTACACATTAATGGCTTCATTCTGTTCAGTTTCAGGTGGCGCATTAGTGACATGAATATGAGCTCTGTGGGCTTATGCCTGTGAGCGTGAGCTTTCTTGGAAACAACGCGAAATCTACGCGTTTTTTGCCGCGTCGTTACGCGGAGACGGTGAAACTTTTTTGAGAAACGCTGGGCAAATGTTGAATTTCAACATGTCTAGATGCACTGTGCCAAATGTGAGCTAAATCCGACAAAAAACCAGGGACTAGTTCGTTAAAACATAAAATGAGTTTGGACGATGTCCGGGTTTGAAGCCAAGATGGCCGCCTCCCTGTGCGAGTGGGCGTGGCGCTCCAAGTGAGTTTTGGGCTTGTCCTGATGTCCCCTCTCACTGTGGCGAGTGATTCGGGCGTACGCCCAAAAACGCCCCGATTTTTTTGAATTGGGGTCCGCTTCCAGAGGGCGCTGTGGAGCCGTTTTGTTGTGGGCGTGTCCCATTCGTCCAATTTCATAAATTTTTTCGCTGCCTCATTGCCTCCGCCAATTTTGGGGAGCTTTCACCCACGTTTAGCGGGTCAAAAACGCAATCCTTTCCGGAGAAAAAAAATAATAATAATAATAATAATAATAATAATAATAATAATAAGAAACCACCCAAAAACAATAGTCCCTTGCCAGGACTGCGTCCGGCTCGGGCCTAAATATTAAGAGAACGGAGCAAGATAGAGGCATGGTGTAATATATTTTTTTGTTTGTTATGATGAGTAGAACACATCCGGAAAGTTTCGTGGAAATCGGACAAAATAATTTTTTCAGGGTATAGGCAGGTGGCGCTATAGTGATGAGCACCGTGAAGTAATTGATCTCTATGGAATCAGACCGTAAGTGGCCTTCTGTCAGCCAAGTATGAGCGAGACTGGATAGAGCGCGTGCCTGCGAGGTGGTGTCAAATTTACATGACAAAACGTGTTTTTGGGGGGGCGCCATTCGAAACGGGGGGGTCTGAGTGAAAAAAAAGTCAGGTATTTTTTGTAGCCCCGTGTCAGGAGAGTCTGTTTAAACAGGTATGGGCTTATTCTGCTGAAAAACCAGGGACTAGTTTGTTGACACACAAGGCAGGTCCAGATAGACTCCCACATAAAAGTCAAAGTCACGCCCACATCTTAGAAAATATGACATGACTATAATGTATTTTTTGCTTTGCAAAAGTGTCTAGAACATACTGGCATCATTGTATAAAAAAGATTCAAAAGTGCAGTTTTCAAGGTATGGCTAGGGGGCGCTATCCTGGGAGCAGGCTACACATTAATGGCTTCATTCTGTTCAGTTTCAGGTGGCGCATTAGTGACATGAATATGAGCTCTGTGGGCTTATGCCTGTGAGCGTGAGCTTTCTTGGAAACAACGCGAAATCTACGCGTTTTTTGCCGCGTCGTTACGCGGAGACGGTGAAACTTTTTTGAGAAACGCTGGGCAAATGTTGAATTTCAACATGTCTAGATGCACTGTGCCAAATGTGAGCTAAATCCGACAAAAAACCAGGGACTAGTTCGTTAAAACATAAAATGAGTTTGGACGATGTCCGGGTTTGAAGCCAAGATGGCCGCCTCCCTGTGCGAGTGGGCGTGGCGCTCCAAGTGAGTTTTGGGCTTGTCCTGATGTCCCCTCTCACTGTGGCGAGTGATTCGGGCGTACGCCCAAAAACGCCCCGATTTTTTTGAATTGGGGTCCGCTTCCAGAGGGCGCTGTGGAGCCGTTTTGTTGTGGGCGTGTCCCATTCGTCCAATTTCATAAATTTTTTCGCTGCCTCATTGCCTCCGCCAATTTTGGGGAGCTTTCACCCACGTTTAGCGGGTCAAAAACGCAATCCTTTCCGGAGAAAAAAAATAATAATAATAATAATAATAATAATAATAATAAGAAACCACCCAAAAACAATAGTCCCTTGCCAGGACTGCGTCCGGCTCGGGCCTAAATATTAAGAGAACGGAGCAAGATAGAGGCATGGTGTAATATATTTTTTTGTTTGTTATGATGAGTAGAACACATCCGGAAAGTTTCGTGGAAATCGGACAAAATAATTTTTTCAGGGTATAGGCAGGTGGCGCTATAGTGATGAGCACCGTGAAGTAATTGATCTCTATGGAATCAGACCGTAAGTGGCCTTCTGTCAGCCAAGTATGAGCGAGACTGGATAGAGCGCGTGCCTGCGAGGTGGTGTCAAATTTACATGACAAAACGTGTTTTTGGGGGGGCGCCATTCGAAACGGGGGGGTCTGAGTGAAAAAAAAGTCAGGTATTTTTTGTAGCCCCGTGTCAGGAGAGTCTGTTTAAACAGGTATGGGCTTATTCTGCTGAAAAACCAGGGACTAGTTTGTTGACACACAAGGCAGGTCCAGATAGACTCCCACATAAAAGTCAAAGTCACGCCCACATCTTAGAAAATATGACATGACTATAATGTATTTTTTGCTTTGCAAAAGTGTCTAGAACATACTGGCATCATTGTATAAAAAAGATTCAAAAGTGCAGTTTTCAAGGTATGGCTAGGGGGCGCTATCCTGGGAGCAGGCTACACATTAATGGCTTCATTCTGTTCAGTTTCAGGTGGCGCATTAGTGACATGAATATGAGCTCTGTGGGCTTATGCCTGTGAGCGTGAGCTTTCTTGGAAACAACGCGAAATCTACGCGTTTTTTGCCGCGTCGTTACGCGGAGACGGTGAAACTTTTTTGAGAAACGCTGGGCAAATGTTGAATTTCAACATGTCTAGATGCACTGTGCCAAATGTGAGCTAAATCCGACAAAAAACCAGGGACTAGTTCGTTAAAACATAAAATGAGTTTGGACGATGTCCGGGTTTGAAGCCAAGATGGCCGCCTCCCTGTGCGAGTGGGCGTGGCGCTCCAAGTGAGTTTTGGGCTTGTCCTGATGTCCCCTCTCACTGTGGCGAGTGATTCGGGCGTACGCCCAAAAACGCCCCGATTTTTTTGAATTGGGGTCCGCTTCCAGAGGGCGCTGTGGAGCCGTTTTGTTGTGGGCGTGTCCCATTCGTCCAATTTCATAAATTTTTTCGCTGCCTCATTGCCTCCGCCAATTTTGGGGAGCTTTCACCCACGTTTAGCGGGTCAAAAACGCAATCCTTTCCGGAGAAAAAAAATAATAATAATAATAATAATAATAATAATAATAAGAAACCACCCAAAAACAATAGTCCCTTGCCAGGACTGCGTCCGGCTCGGGCCTAATAATAATAAGAAACCACCCAAAAACAATAGTCCCTTGCCAGGACTGCGTCCGGCTCGGGCCTAAATATAAGGAGAACGGAGCGAGATAGAGGCATGGTGTAATATATTTTTTTCTTTGTTATGATGAGTAGAACACATCTGGAAAGTTTGGTGGAAATCGGACAAAATAATTTTTTCAAGGTATAGGCAGGGGGCGCTATAGTGATGTGCACCGTGAAGTAATTGATCTCTATGGAATCAGACCGTAAGTGGCCTTCTGTCAGCCAAGTATGATCCAGACTGGATAGAGCGCGCGCCTGCGAGGTGGTGTCAAATTTACATGACAAAACGTGTTTTTGGGGGGGCGCCATTCGAAACGGGGGGGTCTGAGTGGAAAAAAAGTCAGGTATTTTTTGTAGCCCCGTGTCAGGAGAGTCTGTTTAAACAGGTATGGGCTTATTCTGCTGAAAAACCAGGGACTAGTTTGTTGACACACAAGGCAGGTCCAGATAGACTCCCACATAAAAGTCAAAGTCACGGCCACATCTTAGAAAATATGACATGACTATAATGTATTTTTTGGTTTCCAAAAGTGTCTAGAACATACTGGCATCATTGTATTAAAAAGATTCAAAAGTGCAGTTTTCAAGGTATGGCTAGGGGGCGCTATCCTGGGAGCAGACTACACATTAATGGCGTCATTCTGTTCAGTTTCAGGTGGCGCATTAGTGACATGAATATGAGCTCTGTGGGCTTATGCCTGTGAGCGTGAGCTTTCTTGGAAACAACGCGAAATCTACGCGTTTTTTGCCGCGGCGTTACGCGGAGACGGTGAAACTTTTTTGAGAAACGCTGGGCAAATATTGAATTTCAATATGTCTAGATGCGCTGTGCCAAATGTGAGCTAAATCCGACGAAAAACCAGGGACTAGTTCGTTAAAACGTAAAATGAGTTTAGACGATGTCCGGGTTTGAAGCCAAGATGGCCGCCTCCCTGTGCGAGTGGGCGTGGCGCTCCAAGTGAGTTTTGGGCTTGTCCTGATGTCCCCTCTCACTGTGCCCAAGGACTCGGGCATACGCCCAAAAATGCCCCAATTTTTTTGAATTGGGGTCCGCTTCCAGAGGGCGCTGTGGAGCCATTTTGTTGTGGGCGTGTCCCATTCGTCCAATATCATAAATTTTTTCGCTGCCTCATTGCCTCCGCCAATTTTGGGGAGCTTTCACCCACGTTTAGCGGGTCAAAAACGCGATCCTTTCCGGAGAAAAAAAAAAATAATAATAATAATAATAATAATAATAATAAGAAACCACCCAAAAACAATAGTCCCTTGCCAGGACTGCGTCCGGCTCGGGCCTAATAATAATAATAAGAAACCACCCAAAAACAATAGTCCCTTGCCAGGACTGCGTCCGGCTCGGGCCTAAATATAAGGAGAACGGAGCGAGATAGAGGCATGGTGTAATATATTTTTTGGTTTGTTATGATGAGTAGAAGACATCTGGAAAGTTCCGTGGAAATCGGACAAAATAATTTTTTCAAGGTATAGGCAGGGGGCGCTATAGTGATGAGCACCGTGCAGTTATTGATCTCTATGGAATCAGACCGTAAGTGGCCTTCTGTCAGCCAAGTATGATCCAGACTGGATAGAGCGCGCGCCTGCGAGGTGGTGTCAAATTTACATGACAAAACGTGTTTTTGGGGGGGCGCCATTCGAAACGGGGGGGTCTGAGTGAAAAAAAAGTCAGGTATTTTTTGTAGCCCCGTGTCAGGAGAGTCTGTTTAAACAGGTATGGGCTTATTCTGCTGAAAAAACAGGGACTAGTTTGTTGACACACAAGGCAGGTCCAGATAGACTCCCAAATAAAAGTCAAAGTCACGCCCACATCTTAGAAAATATGACATGACTATAATGTATTTTTTGGTTTCCAAAAGTGTCTAGAACATACTGGCATCATTGTATTAAAAAGATTCAAAAGTGCAGTTTTCAAGGTATGGCTAGGGGGCGCTATCCTGGGAGCAGACTACACATTAATGGCGTCATTCTGTTCAGTTTCAGGTGGCGCATTAGTGACATGAATATGAGCTCTGTGGGCTTATGCCTGTGAGCGAGAGCTTTCTTGGAAACAACGCGAAATCTACGCGTTTTTTGCGGCGTCGTTACGAGGAAACGGTGAAACTTTTTTGAGAAACGCTGGGCAAATATTGAATTTCAATATGTCTAGACGCGCTGTGCCAAATGTGATCTAAATCCGACGAAAAACCAGGGACTAGTTCGTTAAAACGTAAAATGAGTTTAGACGATGTCCGGGTTTGAAGCCAAGATGGCCGCCTCCCTGTGCGAGTGGGCGTGGCGCTCCAAGTGAGTTTTGGGCTTGTCCTGATGTCCCCTCTCACTGTGCCGAGGGATTCGGGCGTACGCCCAAAAACGCCCCTATTTTTTTGAATTGGGGTCCGCTTCCAGAGGGCGCTGTGGAGCCATTTTGTTGTGGGTGTGTCCCATTCGTCCAATATCATAAATTTTTTCGCCGCCCCATTGCCTCCGCCAATTTTGGGGAGCTTTCACCCACGTTTAGCGGGTCAAAAACGCGATCCTTTCCGGAGAAAAAAAAAAATAATAATAATAATAATAATAAGAAACCACCCAAAAACAATAGTCCCTTGCCAGGACTGCGTCCGGCTCGGGCCTAAATATAAGGAGAACGGAGCGAGATAGAGGCATGGTGTAATATATTTTTTGGTTTGTTATGATGAGTAGAAGACATCTGGAAAGTTCCGTGGAAATCGGACAAAATAATTTTTTCAAGGTATAGGCAGGGGGCGCTATAGTGATGAGCACCGTGCAGTTATTGATCTCTATGGAATCAGACCGTAAGTGGCCTTCTGTCAGCCAAGTATGATCCAGACTGGATAGAGCGCGCGCCTGCGAGGTGGTGTCAAATTTACATGACAAAACGTGTTTTTGGGGGGGCGCCATTCGAAACGGGGGGGTCTGAGTGAAAAAAAAGTCAGGTATTTTTTGTAGCCCCGTGTCAGGAGAGTCTGTTTAAACAGGTATGGGCTTATTCTGCTGAAAAAACAGGGACTAGTTTGTTGACACACAAGGCAGGTCCAGATAGACTCCCAAATAAAAGTCAAAGTCACGCCCACATCTTAGAAAATATGACATGACTATAATGTATTTTTTGGTTTCCAAAAGTGTCTAGAACATACTGGCATCATTGTATTAAAAAGATTCAAAAGTGCAGTTTTCAAGGTATGGCTAGGGGGCGCTATCCTGGGAGCAGACTACACATTAATGGCGTCATTCTGTTCAGTTTCAGGTGGCGCATTAGTGACATGAATATGAGCTCTGTGGGCTTATGCCTGTGAGCGAGAGCTTTCTTGGAAACAACGCGAAATCTACGCGTTTTTTGCGGCGTCGTTACGAGGAAACGGTGAAACTTTTTTGAGAAACGCTGGGCAAATATTGAATTTCAATATGTCTAGACGCGCTGTGCCAAATGTGATCTAAATCCGACGAAAAACCAGGGACTAGTTCGTTAAAACGTAAAATGAGTTTAGACGATGTCCGGGTTTGAAGCCAAGATGGCCGCCTCCCTGTGCGAGTGGGCGTGGCGCTCCAAGTGAGTTTTGGGCTTGTCCTGATGTCCCCTCTCACTGTGCCGAGGGATTCGGGCGTACGCCCAAAAACGCCCCTATTTTTTTGAATTGGGGTCCGCTTCCAGAGGGCGCTGTGGAGCCATTTTGTTGTGGGTGTGTCCCATTCGTCCAATATCATAAATTTTTTCGCCGCCCCATTGCCTCCGCCAATTTTGGGGAGCTTTCACCCACGTTTAGCGGGTCAAAAACGCGATCCTTTCCGGAGAAAAAAAAAAATAATAATAATAATAATAATAATAATAATAAGAAACCACCCAAAAACAATAGTCCCTTGCCAGGACTGCGTCCGGCTCGGGCCTAAATATAAGGAGAACGGAGCGAGATAGAGGCATGGTGTAATATATTTTTTTCTTTGTTATGATGAGTAGAACACATCTGGAAAGTTTGGTGGAAATCGGACAAAATAATTTTTTCAAGGTATAGGCAGGGGGCGCTATAGTGATGTGCACCGTGAAGTAATTGATCTCTATGGAATCAGACCGTAAGTGGCCTTCTGTCAGCCAAGTATGATCCAGACTGGATAGAGCGCGCGCCTGCGAGGTGGTGTCAAATTTACATGACAAAACGTGTTTTTGGGGGGGCGCCATTCGAAACGGGGGGGTCTGAGTGGAAAAAAAGTCAGGTATTTTTTGTAGCCCCGTGTCAGGAGAGTCTGTTTAAACAGGTATGGGCTTATTCTGCTGAAAAACCAGGGACTAGTTTGTTGACACACAAGGCAGGTCCAGATAGACTCCCACATAAAAGTCAAAGTCACGGCCACATCTTAGAAAATATGACATGACTATAATGTATTTTTTGGTTTCCAAAAGTGTCTAGAACATACTGGCATCATTGTATTAAAAAGATTCAAAAGTGCAGTTTTCAAGGTATGGCTAGGGGGCGCTATCCTGGGAGCAGACTACACATTAATGGCGTCATTCTGTTCAGTTTCAGGTGGCGCATTAGTGACATGAATATGAGCTCTGTGGGCTTATGCCTGTGAGCGTGAGCTTTCTTGGAAACAACGCGAAATCTACGCGTTTTTTGCCGCGGCGTTACGCGGAGACGGTGAAACTTTTTTGAGAAACGCTGGGCAAATATTGAATTTCAATATGTCTAGATGCGCTGTGCCAAATGTGAGCTAAATCCGACGAAAAACCAGGGACTAGTTCGTTAAAACGTAAAATGAGTTTAGACGATGTCCGGGTTTGAAGCCAAGATGGCCGCCTCCCTGTGCGAGTGGGCGTGGCGCTCCAAGTGAGTTTTGGGCTTGTCCTGATGTCCCCTCTCACTGTGCCCAAGGACTCGGGCATACGCCCAAAAATGCCCCAATTTTTTTGAATTGGGGTCCGCTTCCAGAGGGCGCTGTGGAGCCATTTTGTTGTGGGCGTGTCCCATTCGTCCAATATCATAAATTTTTTCGCTGCCTCATTGCCTCCGCCAATTTTGGGGAGCTTTCACCCACGTTTAGCGGGTCAAAAACGCGATCCTTTCCGGAGAAAAAAAATAATAATAATAATAATAATAATAATAATAATAAGAAACCACCCAAAAACAATAGTCCCTTGCCAGGACTGCGTCCGGCTCGGGCCTAAATATAAGGAGAACGGAGCGAGATAGAGGCATGGTGTAATATATTTTTTTCTTTGTTATGATGAGTAGAACACATCTGGAAAGTTTGGTGGAAATCGGACAAAATAATTTTTTCAAGGTATAGGCAGGGGGCGCTATAGTGATGTGCACCGTGAAGTAATTGATCTCTATGGAATCAGACCGTAAGTGGCCTTCTGTCAGCCAAGTATGATCCAGACTGGATAGAGCGCGCGCCTGCGAGGTGGTGTCAAATTTACATGACAAAACGTGTTTTTGGGGGGGCGCCATTCGAAACGGGGGGGTCTGAGTGGAAAAAAAGTCAGGTATTTTTTGTAGCCCCGTGTCAGGAGAGTCTGTTTAAACAGGTATGGGCTTATTCTGCTGAAAAACCAGGGACTAGTTTGTTGACACACAAGGCAGGTCCAGATAGACTCCCACATAAAAGTCAAAGTCACGGCCACATCTTAGAAAATATGACATGACTATAATGTATTTTTTGGTTTCCAAAAGTGTCTAGAACATACTGGCATCATTGTATTAAAAAGATTCAAAAGTGCAGTTTTCAAGGTATGGCTAGGGGGCGCTATCCTGGGAGCAGACTACACATTAATGGCGTCATTCTGTTCAGTTTCAGGTGGCGCATTAGTGACATGAATATGAGCTCTGTGGGCTTATGCCTGTGAGCGTGAGCTTTCTTGGAAACAACGCGAAATCTACGCGTTTTTTGCCGCGGCGTTACGCGGAGACGGTGAAACTTTTTTGAGAAACGCTGGGCAAATATTGAATTTCAATATGTCTAGATGCGCTGTGCCAAATGTGAGCTAAATCCGACGAAAAACCAGGGACTAGTTCGTTAAAACGTAAAATGAGTTTAGACGATGTCCGGGTTTGAAGCCAAGATGGCCGCCTCCCTGTGCGAGTGGGCGTGGCGCTCCAAGTGAGTTTTGGGCTTGTCCTGATGTCCCCTCTCACTGTGCCCAAGGACTCGGGCATACGCCCAAAAATGCCCCAATTTTTTTGAATTGGGGTCCGCTTCCAGAGGGCGCTGTGGAGCCATTTTGTTGTGGGCGTGTCCCATTCGTCCAATATCATAAATTTTTTCGCTGCCTCATTGCCTCCGCCAATTTTGGGGAGCTTTCACCCACGTTTAGCGGGTCAAAAACGCGATCCTTTCCGGAGAAAAAAAATAATAATAATAATAATAATAATAATAATAATAAGAAACCACCCAAAAACAATAGTCCCTTGCCAGGACTGCGTCCGGCTCGGGCCTAAATATAAGGAGAACGGAGCGAGATAGAGGCATGGTGTAATATATTTTTTTCTTTGTTATGATGAGTAGAACACATCTGGAAAGTTTGGTGGAAATCGGACAAAATAATTTTTTCAAGGTATAGGCAGGGGGCGCTATAGTGATGTGCACCGTGAAGTAATTGATCTCTATGGAATCAGACCGTAAGTGGCCTTCTGTCAGCCAAGTATGATCCAGACTGGATAGAGCGCGCGCCTGCGAGGTGGTGTCAAATTTACATGACAAAACGTGTTTTTGGGGGGGCGCCATTCGAAACGGGGGGGTCTGAGTGGAAAAAAAGTCAGGTATTTTTTGTAGCCCCGTGTCAGGAGAGTCTGTTTAAACAGGTATGGGCTTATTCTGCTGAAAAACCAGGGACTAGTTTGTTGACACACAAGGCAGGTCCAGATAGACTCCCACATAAAAGTCAAAGTCACGGCCACATCTTAGAAAATATGACATGACTATAATGTATTTTTTGGTTTCCAAAAGTGTCTAGAACATACTGGCATCATTGTATTAAAAAGATTCAAAAGTGCAGTTTTCAAGGTATGGCTAGGGGGCGCTATCCTGGGAGCAGACTACACATTAATGGCGTCATTCTGTTCAGTTTCAGGTGGCGCATTAGTGACATGAATATGAGCTCTGTGGGCTTATGCCTGTGAGCGTGAGCTTTCTTGGAAACAACGCGAAATCTACGCGTTTTTTGCCGCGGCGTTACGCGGAGACGGTGAAACTTTTTTGAGAAACGCTGGGCAAATATTGAATTTCAATATGTCTAGATGCGCTGTGCCAAATGTGAGCTAAATCCGACGAAAAACCAGGGACTAGTTCGTTAAAACGTAAAATGAGTTTAGACGATGTCCGGGTTTGAAGCCAAGATGGCCGCCTCCCTGTGCGAGTGGGCGTGGCGCTCCAAGTGAGTTTTGGGCTTGTCCTGATGTCCCCTCTCACTGTGCCCAAGGACTCGGGCATACGCCCAAAAATGCCCCAATTTTTTTGAATTGGGGTCCGCTTCCAGAGGGCGCTGTGGAGCCATTTTGTTGTGGGCGTGTCCCATTCGTCCAATATCATAAATTTTTTCGCTGCCTCATTGCCTCCGCCAATTTTGGGGAGCTTTCACCCACGTTTAGCGGGTCAAAAACGCGATCCTTTCCGGAGAAAAAAAAAAATAATAATAATAATAATAATAATAATAATAATAAGAAACCACCCAAAAACAATAGTCCCTTGCCAGGACTGCGTCCGGCTCGGGCCTAAATATAAGGAGAACGGAGCGAGATAGAGGCATGGTGTAATATATTTTTTTCTTTGTTATGATGAGTAGAACACATCTGGAAAGTTTGGTGGAAATCGGACAAAATAATTTTTTCAAGGTATAGGCAGGGGGCGCTATAGTGATGTGCACCGTGAAGTAATTGATCTCTATGGAATCAGACCGTAAGTGGCCTTCTGTCAGCCAAGTATGATCCAGACTGGATAGAGCGCGCGCCTGCGAGGTGGTGTCAAATTTACATGACAAAACGTGTTTTTGGGGGGGCGCCATTCGAAACGGGGGGGTCTGAGTGGAAAAAAAGTCAGGTATTTTTTGTAGCCCCGTGTCAGGAGAGTCTGTTTAAACAGGTATGGGCTTATTCTGCTGAAAAACCAGGGACTAGTTTGTTGACACACAAGGCAGGTCCAGATAGACTCCCACATAAAAGTCAAAGTCACGGCCACATCTTAGAAAATATGACATGACTATAATGTATTTTTTGGTTTCCAAAAGTGTCTAGAACATACTGGCATCATTGTATTAAAAAGATTCAAAAGTGCAGTTTTCAAGGTATGGCTAGGGGGCGCTATCCTGGGAGCAGACTACACATTAATGGCGTCATTCTGTTCAGTTTCAGGTGGCGCATTAGTGACATGAATATGAGCTCTGTGGGCTTATGCCTGTGAGCGTGAGCTTTCTTGGAAACAACGCGAAATCTACGCGTTTTTTGCCGCGGCGTTACGCGGAGACGGTGAAACTTTTTTGAGAAACGCTGGGCAAATATTGAATTTCAATATGTCTAGATGCGCTGTGCCAAATGTGAGCTAAATCCGACGAAAAACCAGGGACTAGTTCGTTAAAACGTAAAATGAGTTTAGACGATGTCCGGGTTTGAAGCCAAGATGGCCGCCTCCCTGTGCGAGTGGGCGTGGCGCTCCAAGTGAGTTTTGGGCTTGTCCTGATGTCCCCTCTCACTGTGCCCAAGGACTCGGGCATACGCCCAAAAATGCCCCAATTTTTTTGAATTGGGGTCCGCTTCCAGAGGGCGCTGTGGAGCCATTTTGTTGTGGGCGTGTCCCATTCGTCCAATATCATAAATTTTTTCGCTGCCTCATTGCCTCCGCCAATTTTGGGGAGCTTTCACCCACGTTTAGCGGGTCAAAAACGCGATCCTTTCCGGAGAAAAAAAATAATAATAATAATAATAATAATAATAATAATAAGAAACCACCCAAAAACAATAGTCCCTTGCCAGGACTGCGTCCGGCTCGGGCCTAAATATAAGGAGAACGGAGCGAGATAGAGGCATGGTGTAATATATTTTTTTCTTTGTTATGATGAGTAGAACACATCTGGAAAGTTTGGTGGAAATCGGACAAAATAATTTTTTCAAGGTATAGGCAGGGGGCGCTATAGTGATGTGCACCGTGAAGTAATTGATCTCTATGGAATCAGACCGTAAGTGGCCTTCTGTCAGCCAAGTATGATCCAGACTGGATAGAGCGCGCGCCTGCGAGGTGGTGTCAAATTTACATGACAAAACGTGTTTTTGGGGGGGCGCCATTCGAAACGGGGGGGTCTGAGTGGAAAAAAAGTCAGGTATTTTTTGTAGCCCCGTGTCAGGAGAGTCTGTTTAAACAGGTATGGGCTTATTCTGCTGAAAAACCAGGGACTAGTTTGTTGACACACAAGGCAGGTCCAGATAGACTCCCACATAAAAGTCAAAGTCACGGCCACATCTTAGAAAATATGACATGACTATAATGTATTTTTTGGTTTCCAAAAGTGTCTAGAACATACTGGCATCATTGTATTAAAAAGATTCAAAAGTGCAGTTTTCAAGGTATGGCTAGGGGGCGCTATCCTGGGAGCAGACTACACATTAATGGCGTCATTCTGTTCAGTTTCAGGTGGCGCATTAGTGACATGAATATGAGCTCTGTGGGCTTATGCCTGTGAGCGTGAGCTTTCTTGGAAACAACGCGAAATCTACGCGTTTTTTGCCGCGGCGTTACGCGGAGACGGTGAAACTTTTTTGAGAAACGCTGGGCAAATATTGAATTTCAATATGTCTAGATGCGCTGTGCCAAATGTGAGCTAAATCCGACGAAAAACCAGGGACTAGTTCGTTAAAACGTAAAATGAGTTTAGACGATGTCCGGGTTTGAAGCCAAGATGGCCGCCTCCCTGTGCGAGTGGGCGTGGCGCTCCAAGTGAGTTTTGGGCTTGTCCTGATGTCCCCTCTCACTGTGCCCAAGGACTCGGGCATACGCCCAAAAATGCCCCAATTTTTTTGAATTGGGGTCCGCTTCCAGAGGGCGCTGTGGAGCCATTTTGTTGTGGGCGTGTCCCATTCGTCCAATATCATAAATTTTTTCGCTGCCTCATTGCCTCCGCCAATTTTGGGGAGCTTTCACCCACGTTTAGCGGGTCAAAAACGCGATCCTTTCCGGAGAAAAAAAATAATAATAATAATAATAATAATAATAATAATAAGAAACCACCCAAAAACAATAGTCCCTTGCCAGGACTGCGTCCGGCTCGGGCCTAATAATAATAATAATAATAATAAGAAACCACCCAAAAACAATAGTCCCTTGCCAGGACTGCGTCCGGCTCGGGCCTAAATATAAGGAGAACGGAGCGAGATAGAGGCATGGTGTAATATATTTTTTTGTTAGTTACGATGAGTAGAAGACATCTGGAAAGTTTCGTGGAAATCAGACAAAATAATTTTTTCAAGGTATAGGCAGGGGGCGCTATAGTGATGTGCACCGTGAAGTAATTGATCTCTATGGAATCAGACCGTAAGTGGCCTTCTGTCAGCCAAGTATGATCCAGACTGGATAGAGCGCGCGCCTGCGAGGTGGTGTCAAATTTACATCGCAAAACGTGTTTTTGGGGGGGCGCCATTCGAAACGGGGGGGTCTGAGTGGAAAAAAAGTCAGGTATTTTTTGTAGCCCCGTGTCAGGAGAGTCTGTTTAAACAGGTATGGGCTTATTCTGCTGAAAAACCAGGGAGTAGTTTGTTGACACACAAGGCAGGTCCAGATAGACTCCCAAATAAAAGTCAAAGTCACGCCCACATCTTAGAAAATATGACATGACTATGATGTATTTTTTGGTTTCCAAAAGTGTCTAGAACATACTGGCATCATTGTATTAAAAAGATTCAAAAGTGCAGTTTTCAAGGTATGGCTAGGGGGCGCTATCCTGGGAGCAGGCTACACATTAATGGCTTCATTCTGTTCAGTTTCAGGTGGCGCATTAGTGACATGAATATGAGCTCTCTGGGCTTATGCCTGTGAGCGTGAGCTTTCTTGTAAACAACGCGAAATCTACGCGTTTTTCGCCGCGGCGTTACGCGGAGACGGTGAAACTTTTTTGAGAAACGCTGGGCAAATATTGAATTTCAATATGTCTAGATGCGCTGTGCCAAATGTGAGCTAAATCCGACGAAAAACCAGGGACTAGTTCGTTAAAACGTAAAATGAGTTTAGACGATGTCCGGGTTTGAAGCCAAGATGGCCGCCTCCCTGTGCGAGTGGGCGTGGCGCTCCAAGTGAGTTTTGGGCTTGTCCTGATGTCCCCTCTCACTGTGCCGAGTGATTCGGGCGTACGCCCAAAAACGCCCCTATTTTTTTGAATTGGGGTCCGCTTCCAGAGGGCGCTGTGGAGCCGTTTTGTTGTGGGCGTGTCCCATTCGTCCAATATCATAAATTTTTTCGCTGCCCCATTGCCTCCGCCAATTTTGGGGAGCTTTCACCCACGTTTAGCGGGTCAAAAACGCGATCCTTTCCGGAGAAAAAAAATAATAATAATAATAATAATAATAATAATAATAAGAAACCACCCAAAAACAATAGTCCCTTGCCAGGACTGCGTCCGGCTCGGGCCTAAATATAAGGAGAACGGAGCGAGATAGAGGCATGGTGTAATATATTTTTTTGTTAGTTACGATGAGTAGAAGACATCTGGAAAGTTTCGTGGAAATCAGACAAAATAATTTTTTCAAGGTATAGGCAGGGGGCGCTATAGTGATGTGCACCGTGAAGTAATTGATCTCTATGGAATCAGACCGTAAGTGGCCTTCTGTCAGCCAAGTATGATCCAGACTGGATAGAGCGCGCGCCTGCGAGGTGGTGTCAAATTTACATCGCAAAACGTGTTTTTGGGGGGGCGCCATTCGAAACGGGGGGGTCTGAGTGGAAAAAAAGTCAGGTATTTTTTGTAGCCCCGTGTCAGGAGAGTCTGTTTAAACAGGTATGGGCTTATTCTGCTGAAAAACCAGGGAGTAGTTTGTTGACACACAAGGCAGGTCCAGATAGACTCCCAAATAAAAGTCAAAGTCACGCCCACATCTTAGAAAATATGACATGACTATGATGTATTTTTTGGTTTCCAAAAGTGTCTAGAACATACTGGCATCATTGTATTAAAAAGATTCAAAAGTGCAGTTTTCAAGGTATGGCTAGGGGGCGCTATCCTGGGAGCAGGCTACACATTAATGGCTTCATTCTGTTCAGTTTCAGGTGGCGCATTAGTGACATGAATATGAGCTCTCTGGGCTTATGCCTGTGAGCGTGAGCTTTCTTGTAAACAACGCGAAATCTACGCGTTTTTCGCCGCGGCGTTACGCGGAGACGGTGAAACTTTTTTGAGAAACGCTGGGCAAATATTGAATTTCAATATGTCTAGATGCGCTGTGCCAAATGTGAGCTAAATCCGACGAAAAACCAGGGACTAGTTCGTTAAAACGTAAAATGAGTTTAGACGATGTCCGGGTTTGAAGCCAAGATGGCCGCCTCCCTGTGCGAGTGGGCGTGGCGCTCCAAGTGAGTTTTGGGCTTGTCCTGATGTCCCCTCTCACTGTGCCGAGTGATTCGGGCGTACGCCCAAAAACGCCCCTATTTTTTTGAATTGGGGTCCGCTTCCAGAGGGCGCTGTGGAGCCGTTTTGTTGTGGGCGTGTCCCATTCGTCCAATATCATAAATTTTTTCGCTGCCCCATTGCCTCCGCCAATTTTGGGGAGCTTTCACCCACGTTTAGCGGGTCAAAAACGCGATCCTTTCCGGAGAAAAAAAATAATAATAATAATAATAATAATAATAATAATAAGAAACCACCCAAAAACAATAGTCCCTTGCCAGGACTGCGTCCGGCTCGGGCCTAAATATAAGGAGAACGGAGCGAGATAGAGGCATGGTGTAATATATTTTTTTGTTAGTTACGATGAGTAGAAGACATCTGGAAAGTTTCGTGGAAATCAGACAAAATAATTTTTTCAAGGTATAGGCAGGGGGCGCTATAGTGATGTGCACCGTGAAGTAATTGATCTCTATGGAATCAGACCGTAAGTGGCCTTCTGTCAGCCAAGTATGATCCAGACTGGATAGAGCGCGCGCCTGCGAGGTGGTGTCAAATTTACATCGCAAAACGTGTTTTTGGGGGGGCGCCATTCGAAACGGGGGGGTCTGAGTGGAAAAAAAGTCAGGTATTTTTTGTAGCCCCGTGTCAGGAGAGTCTGTTTAAACAGGTATGGGCTTATTCTGCTGAAAAACCAGGGAGTAGTTTGTTGACACACAAGGCAGGTCCAGATAGACTCCCAAATAAAAGTCAAAGTCACGCCCACATCTTAGAAAATATGACATGACTATGATGTATTTTTTGGTTTCCAAAAGTGTCTAGAACATACTGGCATCATTGTATTAAAAAGATTCAAAAGTGCAGTTTTCAAGGTATGGCTAGGGGGCGCTATCCTGGGAGCAGGCTACACATTAATGGCTTCATTCTGTTCAGTTTCAGGTGGCGCATTAGTGACATGAATATGAGCTCTCTGGGCTTATGCCTGTGAGCGTGAGCTTTCTTGTAAACAACGCGAAATCTACGCGTTTTTCGCCGCGGCGTTACGCGGAGACGGTGAAACTTTTTTGAGAAACGCTGGGCAAATATTGAATTTCAATATGTCTAGATGCGCTGTGCCAAATGTGAGCTAAATCCGACGAAAAACCAGGGACTAGTTCGTTAAAACGTAAAATGAGTTTAGACGATGTCCGGGTTTGAAGCCAAGATGGCCGCCTCCCTGTGCGAGTGGGCGTGGCGCTCCAAGTGAGTTTTGGGCTTGTCCTGATGTCCCCTCTCACTGTGCCGAGTGATTCGGGCGTACGCCCAAAAACGCCCCTATTTTTTTGAATTGGGGTCCGCTTCCAGAGGGCGCTGTGGAGCCGTTTTGTTGTGGGCGTGTCCCATTCGTCCAATATCATAAATTTTTTCGCTGCCCCATTGCCTCCGCCAATTTTGGGGAGCTTTCACCCACGTTTAGCGGGTCAAAAACGCGATCCTTTCCGGAGAAAAAAAATAATAATAATAATAATAATAATAATAATAATAAGAAACCACCCAAAAACAATAGTCCCTTGCCAGGACTGCGTCCGGCTCGGGCCTAAATATAAGGAGAACGGAGCGAGATAGAGGCATGGTGTAATATATTTTTTTGTTAGTTACGATGAGTAGAAGACATCTGGAAAGTTTCGTGGAAATCAGACAAAATAATTTTTTCAAGGTATAGGCAGGGGGCGCTATAGTGATGTGCACCGTGAAGTAATTGATCTCTATGGAATCAGACCGTAAGTGGCCTTCTGTCAGCCAAGTATGATCCAGACTGGATAGAGCGCGCGCCTGCGAGGTGGTGTCAAATTTACATCGCAAAACGTGTTTTTGGGGGGGCGCCATTCGAAACGGGGGGGTCTGAGTGGAAAAAAAGTCAGGTATTTTTTGTAGCCCCGTGTCAGGAGAGTCTGTTTAAACAGGTATGGGCTTATTCTGCTGAAAAACCAGGGAGTAGTTTGTTGACACACAAGGCAGGTCCAGATAGACTCCCAAATAAAAGTCAAAGTCACGCCCACATCTTAGAAAATATGACATGACTATGATGTATTTTTTGGTTTCCAAAAGTGTCTAGAACATACTGGCATCATTGTATTAAAAAGATTCAAAAGTGCAGTTTTCAAGGTATGGCTAGGGGGCGCTATCCTGGGAGCAGGCTACACATTAATGGCTTCATTCTGTTCAGTTTCAGGTGGCGCATTAGTGACATGAATATGAGCTCTCTGGGCTTATGCCTGTGAGCGTGAGCTTTCTTGTAAACAACGCGAAATCTACGCGTTTTTCGCCGCGGCGTTACGCGGAGACGGTGAAACTTTTTTGAGAAACGCTGGGCAAATATTGAATTTCAATATGTCTAGATGCGCTGTGCCAAATGTGAGCTAAATCCGACGAAAAACCAGGGACTAGTTCGTTAAAACGTAAAATGAGTTTAGACGATGTCCGGGTTTGAAGCCAAGATGGCCGCCTCCCTGTGCGAGTGGGCGTGGCGCTCCAAGTGAGTTTTGGGCTTGTCCTGATGTCCCCTCTCACTGTGCCGAGTGATTCGGGCGTACGCCCAAAAACGCCCCTATTTTTTTGAATTGGGGTCCGCTTCCAGAGGGCGCTGTGGAGCCGTTTTGTTGTGGGCGTGTCCCATTCGTCCAATATCATAAATTTTTTCGCTGCCCCATTGCCTCCGCCAATTTTGGGGAGCTTTCACCCACGTTTAGCGGGTCAAAAACGCGATCCTTTCCGGAGAAAAAAAAAAATAATAATAATAATAATAATAATAATAATAAGAAACCACCCAAAAACAATAGTCCCTTGCCAGGACTGCGTCCGGCTCGGGCCTAAATATAAGGAGAACGGAGCGAGATAGAGGCATGGTGTAATATATTTTTTTGTTAGTTACGATGAGTAGAAGACATCTGGAAAGTTTCGTGGAAATCAGACAAAATAATTTTTTCAAGGTATAGGCAGGGGGCGCTATAGTGATGTGCACCGTGAAGTAATTGATCTCTATGGAATCAGACCGTAAGTGGCCTTCTGTCAGCCAAGTATGATCCAGACTGGATAGAGCGCGCGCCTGCGAGGTGGTGTCAAATTTACATCGCAAAACGTGTTTTTGGGGGGGCGCCATTCGAAACGGGGGGGTCTGAGTGGAAAAAAAGTCAGGTATTTTTTGTAGCCCCGTGTCAGGAGAGTCTGTTTAAACAGGTATGGGCTTATTCTGCTGAAAAACCAGGGAGTAGTTTGTTGACACACAAGGCAGGTCCAGATAGACTCCCAAATAAAAGTCAAAGTCACGCCCACATCTTAGAAAATATGACATGACTATGATGTATTTTTTGGTTTCCAAAAGTGTCTAGAACATACTGGCATCATTGTATTAAAAAGATTCAAAAGTGCAGTTTTCAAGGTATGGCTAGGGGGCGCTATCCTGGGAGCAGGCTACACATTAATGGCTTCATTCTGTTCAGTTTCAGGTGGCGCATTAGTGACATGAATATGAGCTCTCTGGGCTTATGCCTGTGAGCGTGAGCTTTCTTGTAAACAACGCGAAATCTACGCGTTTTTCGCCGCGGCGTTACGCGGAGACGGTGAAACTTTTTTGAGAAACGCTGGGCAAATATTGAATTTCAATATGTCTAGATGCGCTGTGCCAAATGTGAGCTAAATCCGACGAAAAACCAGGGACTAGTTCGTTAAAACGTAAAATGAGTTTAGACGATGTCCGGGTTTGAAGCCAAGATGGCCGCCTCCCTGTGCGAGTGGGCGTGGCGCTCCAAGTGAGTTTTGGGCTTGTCCTGATGTCCCCTCTCACTGTGCCGAGTGATTCGGGCGTACGCCCAAAAACGCCCCTATTTTTTTGAATTGGGGTCCGCTTCCAGAGGGCGCTGTGGAGCCGTTTTGTTGTGGGCGTGTCCCATTCGTCCAATATCATAAATTTTTTCGCTGCCCCATTGCCTCCGCCAATTTTGGGGAGCTTTCACCCACGTTTAGCGGGTCAAAAACGCGATCCTTTCCGGAGAAAAAAAATAATAATAATAATAATAATAATAATAATAATAAGAAACCACCCAAAAACAATAGTCCCTTGCCAGGACTGCGTCCGGCTCGGGCCTAAATATAAGGAGAACGGAGCGAGATAGAGGCATGGTGTAATATATTTTTTTGTTAGTTACGATGAGTAGAAGACATCTGGAAAGTTTCGTGGAAATCAGACAAAATAATTTTTTCAAGGTATAGGCAGGGGGCGCTATAGTGATGTGCACCGTGAAGTAATTGATCTCTATGGAATCAGACCGTAAGTGGCCTTCTGTCAGCCAAGTATGATCCAGACTGGATAGAGCGCGCGCCTGCGAGGTGGTGTCAAATTTACATCGCAAAACGTGTTTTTGGGGGGGCGCCATTCGAAACGGGGGGGTCTGAGTGGAAAAAAAGTCAGGTATTTTTTGTAGCCCCGTGTCAGGAGAGTCTGTTTAAACAGGTATGGGCTTATTCTGCTGAAAAACCAGGGAGTAGTTTGTTGACACACAAGGCAGGTCCAGATAGACTCCCAAATAAAAGTCAAAGTCACGCCCACATCTTAGAAAATATGACATGACTATGATGTATTTTTTGGTTTCCAAAAGTGTCTAGAACATACTGGCATCATTGTATTAAAAAGATTCAAAAGTGCAGTTTTCAAGGTATGGCTAGGGGGCGCTATCCTGGGAGCAGGCTACACATTAATGGCTTCATTCTGTTCAGTTTCAGGTGGCGCATTAGTGACATGAATATGAGCTCTCTGGGCTTATGCCTGTGAGCGTGAGCTTTCTTGTAAACAACGCGAAATCTACGCGTTTTTCGCCGCGGCGTTACGCGGAGACGGTGAAACTTTTTTGAGAAACGCTGGGCAAATATTGAATTTCAATATGTCTAGATGCGCTGTGCCAAATGTGAGCTAAATCCGACGAAAAACCAGGGACTAGTTCGTTAAAACGTAAAATGAGTTTAGACGATGTCCGGGTTTGAAGCCAAGATGGCCGCCTCCCTGTGCGAGTGGGCGTGGCGCTCCAAGTGAGTTTTGGGCTTGTCCTGATGTCCCCTCTCACTGTGCCGAGTGATTCGGGCGTACGCCCAAAAACGCCCCTATTTTTTTGAATTGGGGTCCGCTTCCAGAGGGCGCTGTGGAGCCGTTTTGTTGTGGGCGTGTCCCATTCGTCCAATATCATAAATTTTTTCGCTGCCCCATTGCCTCCGCCAATTTTGGGGAGCTTTCACCCACGTTTAGCGGGTCAAAAACGCGATCCTTTCCGGAGAAAAAAAATAATAATAATAATAATAATAATAATAATAATAAGAAACCACCCAAAAACAATAGTCCCTTGCCAGGACTGCGTCCGGCTCGGGCCTAATAATAATAAGAAACCACCCAAAAACAATAGTCCCTTGCCAGGACTGCGTCCGGCTCGGGCCTAAATATTAAGAGAACGGAGCAAGATAGAGGCATGGTGTAATATATTTTTTTGTTTGTTATGATGAGTAGAACACATCTGGAAAGTTTGGTGGAAATCGGACAAAATAATTTTTTCAAGGTATAGGCAGGGGGCGCTATAGTGATGAGCACCGTGCAGTGATTGATCTCTATGGAATCAGACCGTAAGTGGCCTTCTGTCAGCCAAGTATGATCCAGACTGGATAGAGCGCGTGCCTGCGAGATGGTGTCACATTTACATGACAAAACGTGTTTTTGGGGGGGCGCCATTCGAAACGGGGGGGTCTGAGTGAAAAAAAAGTCAGGTATTTTTTGTAGCCCCATGTCAGGAGAGTCTGTTTAAACAGGTATGGGCTTATTCTGCTGAAAAACCAGGGACTAGTTTGTTGACACACAAGGCAGGTCCAGATAGACTCCCAAATAAAAGTCAAAGTCACGCCCACATTTTAGAAAATATGACATGACTATAATGTATTTTTTGATTTGCAAAAGTGTCTAGAACATACTGGCATCATTGTATTAAAAAGATTCAAAAGTGCAGTTTTCAAGGTATGGCTAGGGGGCGCTATACTTGGAGCAGGCTACACATTAATGGCTTCATTCTGTTCAGTTTCAGGTGGCGCATTAGTGACATGAATATGAGCTCTGTGGGCTTATGCCTGTGAGCGTGAGCTTTCTTGTAAACAACGCGAAATCTACGCGTTTTTCGCCGCGGCGTTACGCGGAGACGGTGAAACTTTTTTGAGAAACGCTGGGCAAATATTGAATTTCAACATGTCTAGACGCGCTGTGCCAAATGTGATCTAAATCCGACGAAAAACCAGGGACTAGTTCGTTAAAACGTAAAATTAGTTTAGACGAGGTCCGGGTTTGAAGCCAAGATGGCCGCCTCCCTGTGCGAGTGGGCGTGGCGCTCCAAGTGAGTTTTGGGCTTGTCCTGATGTCCCCTCTCACTGTGGCGAGTGATTCGGGCGTACGCCCAAAAACGCCCCGATTTTTTTGAATTGGGGTCCGCTTCCAGAGGGCGCTGTGGAGCCATTTTGTTGTGGGCGTGTCCCATTCGTCCAATATCATAAATTTTTTCGCTGCCCCATTGCCTCCGCCAATTTTGGGGAGCTTTCACCCACGTTTAGCGGGTCAAAAACGCGATCCTTTCCGGAGAAAAAAAATAATAATAATAATAATAATAAGAAACCACCCAAAAACAATAGTCCCTTGCCAGGACTGCGTCCGGCTCGGGCCTAAATATTAAGAGAACGGAGCAAGATAGAGGCATGGTGTAATATATTTTTTTGTTTGTTATGATGAGTAGAACACATCTGGAAAGTTTGGTGGAAATCGGACAAAATAATTTTTTCAAGGTATAGGCAGGGGGCGCTATAGTGATGAGCACCGTGCAGTGATTGATCTCTATGGAATCAGACCGTAAGTGGCCTTCTGTCAGCCAAGTATGATCCAGACTGGATAGAGCGCGTGCCTGCGAGATGGTGTCACATTTACATGACAAAACGTGTTTTTGGGGGGGCGCCATTCGAAACGGGGGGGTCTGAGTGAAAAAAAAGTCAGGTATTTTTTGTAGCCCCATGTCAGGAGAGTCTGTTTAAACAGGTATGGGCTTATTCTGCTGAAAAACCAGGGACTAGTTTGTTGACACACAAGGCAGGTCCAGATAGACTCCCAAATAAAAGTCAAAGTCACGCCCACATTTTAGAAAATATGACATGACTATAATGTATTTTTTGATTTGCAAAAGTGTCTAGAACATACTGGCATCATTGTATTAAAAAGATTCAAAAGTGCAGTTTTCAAGGTATGGCTAGGGGGCGCTATACTTGGAGCAGGCTACACATTAATGGCTTCATTCTGTTCAGTTTCAGGTGGCGCATTAGTGACATGAATATGAGCTCTGTGGGCTTATGCCTGTGAGCGTGAGCTTTCTTGTAAACAACGCGAAATCTACGCGTTTTTCGCCGCGGCGTTACGCGGAGACGGTGAAACTTTTTTGAGAAACGCTGGGCAAATATTGAATTTCAACATGTCTAGACGCGCTGTGCCAAATGTGATCTAAATCCGACGAAAAACCAGGGACTAGTTCGTTAAAACGTAAAATTAGTTTAGACGAGGTCCGGGTTTGAAGCCAAGATGGCCGCCTCCCTGTGCGAGTGGGCGTGGCGCTCCAAGTGAGTTTTGGGCTTGTCCTGATGTCCCCTCTCACTGTGGCGAGTGATTCGGGCGTACGCCCAAAAACGCCCCGATTTTTTTGAATTGGGGTCCGCTTCCAGAGGGCGCTGTGGAGCCATTTTGTTGTGGGCGTGTCCCATTCGTCCAATATCATAAATTTTTTCGCTGCCCCATTGCCTCCGCCAATTTTGGGGAGCTTTCACCCACGTTTAGCGGGTCAAAAACGCGATCCTTTCCGGAGAAAAAAAATAATAATAATAATAATAATAAGAAACCACCCAAAAACAATAGTCCCTTGCCAGGACTGCGTCCGGCTCGGGCCTAATAACAAACTGGCTTCTGCGAGTTATGTATTTATCTTTCCTTCATGTCCATCCTCTCTACACCTGTTGTCCAGTGCATCGGTGTGCACGTGTGACCCAGCAGGGACACCGGGGGCCAGACATTGATCCTCTGTCTATAGTCTACAGAGAGATGTGCAGCTTCTGGACAGCTATTGGGGAATGTTTGACACAGACCAATATTATTCATCCCGGACAATATCCTAAAATGGCTAATTATACGGACCAATTAGCAGGCTAATTAGACAATTATCTACGCAGACAATCTATTGGCTGAGAAGGATCAATACTGGGAAGAGATAGTGGCAGAGATTGGAATTTACTCACTGCAAGCTGAGAAAAAAGGAAAACGCACGGATAAAGTTGAGTGTTTCCCATCAAATCTAGTTCTAGAAAGTTCACACATTGTCAACGTTTTGCTTTTTGTTGGTTGGTTTGTTTTGTGCCTTGGAGATACATGAATACAGAAACTGATAAATGAATGAGTAAATGCTTAACGTGTCAAAACAATTGAACCAAACATAGTCGTAGAGTCATGCTTAAAGTGTTTTAGGTGAAGGAGCAGAATGGTAGTGTCTGTTCCCACAGGAGCGAGAGGCCGAGTCAGGTCCCAGAGCAGATCTTATCTTCATGTCAACAGTGTAGACCTTCCTCTATCTCATTGCCCTCATCCCGGTGTGCTCCCTCGCCCTGCCTCTCACACCGCCTCAATCATACAAAGGATTCATCTTTCTTCATCAGTTATTGTACGTCCCGGACACACACTCGCGGATACACACACAGCTCCTGCTCATTGTGCACAACACTGGCATCCAGTCAAAGTGGCGCTAAATTGTATTAAAATAGTGCAGTGCTCGTCGCAAATTTACATGCGAATTAGGGAGAGTAGAGGTAATTACTCCGGGCCAGTGCGGCTAATTGAATAAGGCTGCAGCCTTTTCTCTCCTTTCTCCTTTCATTCTATATACACACAGCTCTAAGCCGCACTTCAATGTCATTATGCCACTACTTTGCCCTCTTCAAGGGCCCACATAATAGGCAAGGCAAAGCAATGCAGGGTGATTGCATATATGTGATTCTTTGTGCAATTACAGGAATTTATTTTGTCATTTGTTTTATGAAGCGGATACAGGCTAAAAGAGCCATTGTTCTGTAGATGTGATCACATGTGTGTTTGTTGTTGTGAGGGCCATATGGGAAATTAGATGGATAAGATCTATGCACATTAAGATGCAGATGTTTAGTGGGTACTGTCATTTTGTCTGGTTCCTATGGGAAACAAGAAAAAAAGAACAAATACCAGATAGTACGCCAGCGGTGGTTAGTGAGTGGGCCAGAATTGGATTTTGAAAAAGTTGTTGACAAAAAATACATCAAAAACCCTGAATGTTTGAGTACATTCTGTCTTGTCCTATGGCAAGAAAGCATTAACTCCAGCGTTGTACAAACAATAATGATTATATGACAGTGTGATAAGGACGGTGTGGAACAAATTAGACAAATTCCAGAGTTTGAATGTAATGGGACTATATTTCATCAATGCTATAACAGTAACCCCTTTGCAACAGTTACCCAGACTATCTAGTCCTCTATTGCTTCAGCTAAACTTAGCACCTATAGATATTGACTTCATGTGCATAGATAACATCAATGTAAATGACAATATTGTGTATGGTGGGTACTGTCGCTCTGTCTTGTTCCTGTGGGAGACAAATGACAGTAAAAATAAAAGTACATTATCTGACATGACCAGGGCATGAACAAACCGCCCGGGGCTGTTTGAAGTAGGCCTCAGAGAGAACAGGCTGCCTTTGAGGTGTGGTATTTGTTAGTAACTGTCACTCCCGCACACAGACAGTTCTCATTGGAGAATTTGCATGGTAACACGTACATTGGCTGATTCCCAGGTTATCCCTGTTCATAAATAATTTGATAAAAATGTTAAGCAAATGACCTACTTTGCAACTCATGTTATCTTGGCCATTATAAAGCTTTCATCTGATTCAAATATTCCTAAAAATTTGACAAAGAGACATAAATCTTATTTTCTTTCCGTAGGGGTGTGTGACAGGGCTGTGGTGTGAAGCGGAGAGGCTGCCTGCTCTCAGGAATATCCACCTGTAGCTGTCAGCTTTATCAGATCTGAACCAGTCAGGGAGAACTAAACACTCTCTCACACGCCCCGCTGTACAGCGCTGAACCATGCAAAAACATACACAGTAAATCCATGTTCTTCTTTGTTTTTGTGGTCAATATGTTATCAAATCTGGGAGTGAATTATCAACTGTAACTGGTGGCAATCTATTCCAAATGTTTTATTGCACTCTAGAAGGCTTATTAATAACTACTCGGGATGCACCGATACCACTTTTTCTAAACTGGTATCGGTATTGGTGCATCCCTAATAACTAGGCGAAATTTGCCTGCTTGTGTCAGTTGGGCCCAAAAAAGACAAAAGATAACCATAACATGGTACAGGAGTGCACTACAGCACAGGAAATAGAACCCGGGACCTTTTTGCTGTAAGGCATGAGCGTCGATCGCTAATCGCTGATTCTTCAAAGAGAATCAAATTAAGACATGATTGATTGTTACACGTACTAACTTCTTCCATGAACTATAATCCCTCTAAATGTTTTTGTGAAGTGCCAGGTCATGTTCATCTATGTGTGTGTTTCCCCTGGTGGCGATATTATGAGTGAAAATACCCTCTGACGCACAAAAGCCAGACACACTCAGAGGTCACACAGTACAGCATGCTTCCATTGAATCATAGCCTCAGGTGCAGCACACACAGGTACTGTATATGTCCAGGAGTGTGAGAGAAAGAGAGAAAGAGGGACCAGACAGAATGTGTGTATGTGTGTGTGTGTGTGTGTGTGTGTGTGTGTGTGTGTGTGTGTGTGTGTGTGTGTGTGTGTGTGTGTGTGTGTGTGTGTGTGTGTGTGTGTGTGTGTGTGTGTGTGTGTGTGTGTGTGTGTGTGCGTGCGTGCGTGCATGCGTGTTAGCATGTCTGTCTGCACCCTCAGCGCTATTGCCCCAAACGCGACTTGGGGCCAGCCTGTGTTTCCTGCCCCGGGGCACAGTATCTCTAGTTAGTGTGTTAACAGGAGGAAAGAACAAAAGACCTGCCTGCAGCGAACAATCAGAGGCCTTTCAGAGACGAGGATGGTGGTACGGAGAGGAGAGGTTATGTGAGGATGTGAGGACTTACAGTAATGGTCAGGACTCGAATTGAAGAAATATTTTGAAGTGGCTTTAACTGAAGCTGCAAACGTTTTAAAATTGCTTTAGTTCTTTGTCATGGGAGGACACAGTACAATATAGGTTTTATAGTAGAGGTTTTATCACTCAATCAAGATGTCTTCAAGTAGTACCTCACTCTCATGTGGTGATTAATATTACACTTAGATTAACTGATTAGCCAAATAATTGTTAGATGAAGACATGTCAGCCAATTATTATTTGTGGTGAATCATTAAGTACAATAAAATAATGTCACCAAAAAGAGTTCACATGTGCTCTGATTAATGCAGTTGTTTCCAAAATGGGGGCCTCCGAAGGTCATTCAGATGAAAATAAGTTAGATTTCAATTAAATTTGTTTAAATTGTATTCAGCCAATGATCACTATTATTTGCAACTTGCTATATACGCACATGTGCACAATTAATAAGGAAAAACATTACAAATTCTTTAGAAAGAGTGATTTCATTTTACTGGGGTTTGTGAAATCTTCGGATCGATAAGGGGGGGGGCGTGGTCTGCTAGAGATTGGGAGGGACTGGATTAATGTATTTAAATAGACATTGTTTTATAACAATGTTGCCTAATGCTCACTTTGAAATAATAACCTGCAGTGATGTCAGAGATGTAGAGAAACGATGCCACTCTCACCAGAGCTGCGACGTCGTCTCAGGGATGTTCTTTACAGTAAACAAAGTCTCCAAGCGCTCCCCTATCCTTCTAATCCTCTCCACTCCTGTCAAACAAACACAAGAGGAGAGAGTAGGAGATAAAGGAGATGAAAGACACAAAGGTGAAAAACAGAAGCAGCACTTAAAGATACACAAGTGACGATTTCTGTTTGGAAGGTGTAAGTGGATACGGGGGGAAACGCCGCTCGCACAGCTAGCACCATGGAGATGTTATTGAAGGATTTGCAGGACATGTGTTTTGGTTTTGCTAGCACACTAAAGCACCATAAGCTCTTTGTTTAGTAAGCGACTCCCCTGTGCGTGTTGTTAGTCCAAGATAATCCAGGTAGCTAACAAAGAGCTATTTTCAAAGCGGTATACATTGTTGTGAGTTATTTCTGTTTTAAACACAAGTAGCGATATTAAAACACAAGAACCCAAGATGTTCCCATGAGTAATGTCATTTTATTACATGCAACCTGATTTTTAGTGAAGTATGTTAAAACGTGTCCAGAAAGCACAGTAAAAGTAAAGATTATTGATTGAAAACACAATGATTAGATAATTAGAAATAGATGTTTTCCGACAGAACAGGGTGCCAAGAACACTGCATCTGCCAATGAAAATAAAACATTACAGATGTCCCATTACACAAAAAAATACTTTAACACACGGGATTAGTAAAGAAAGAAATTCATTTCAGGTGATTCATTATCACTAAGAGACACTTTTAGGTAGTGATTCAGTAAATAGAGCATTCTTTTAATTGGAAGATTTCAGGTCAACCATTGCAGGAGTAAGTGTCTTGATGGAGCCTGGCTTCCCTAAGCCTCTGTTTAAGCCAGGCATTAAAGTACTATGGTTGCCAAAATTGTATGGGATTTGATGTGATTAACTATACTATTAGCATGTAAATTTCACCTAAATCCTTTTCTGTGTCAAGTGCTGCAGCATAACCGCAGATTTGGGAGTCCACTTCAGTAAACCATCATGTAATAACCTATAGCTTTACATGTATCCTGCACACACACGTCAGTCACTGACACATAATACTGTGTTTATTTCCTTTACAGGAGCGTGCAGTCTGCTCTTTTCTTCATATGGCACTTATCTGTCCAGAATAAAACCAGATATTTTTGCTGAAATGTAAAAGTAAACAGTACTGTGGAAGTCCCTCCATTTCCTGCTGACTTCCTGTCACAGGGATTTATGCACAAAAACACACACGCGCACACCACTAAACTTAAACACGTGCACTTAACTACACTTTAACACACACAAACAGAGGGGACAGGGGGGAGTGCTCTTTCTCCATTTCCCAGCAAAGCTCTGCCTGTCAGCACTAGTTTCTCTGCACTGACCTGTCATAACCACTGCACAAACAGGTGGATCTGGGGTGAAGTCACAGTCAAAAGACACAAGGAGGAGGATTTCACCGTTCAGCACCTTTTCCTCCTGCTTCACATTTCTCATAAGATTTTCAAGCCAGATCTTTAAGTATTTGCACATCCTTTTACACAAAATAGATAATAAATATTTACCAACTTGCTATCATCAGCCATGGTGGTGCAATGTTTTTGACAACATGGTTGGTTGGTTGGTTGGTTGGTTGGTTGGTTGGTTGGTTGGTTGGTTTGGTTGGTTTGGTTGATTTGCTTGGGTTGGTTGGTTGGTTGGTTGGTTGATTGGTGGGTTGGTTTGGTTGGTTTGGTTGGTTTGGTTGGTTTGGTTGGTTTGGTTGGTTTGGTTGGTTTGGTTGGTTTGGTTGATTTGGTTGATTTGCTTGGTTTGGTTGGTTGGTTTGGTTGTTTGGTTGGTTTGGTTGGTTTGGTTGGTTTGGTTGGTTTGGTTGGTTTGGTTGATTTGCTTGGTTTGGTTGGTTGGTTGGTTGGTTGGTTGGTTGGTGGGTTGGTGGGTTGGTGGGTTGGTGGGTTGGTGGGTTGGTTGGTTGGTTGGTTGGTTGGTTGGTTGGTTGGTTGGTTGGTTGGTGGTTTGGTTGGTTTGGTTGGTTTGGTTGATTTGCTTGGTTTGGTTTGTTTGGTTGGTTTGGTTGATTTGCTTGGTTTGGTTGGTTGGTTGGTTGGTTGGTTGGTTGGTTGGTTGGTGAGAGTGTGTTTGTGATCACAAGTGCCATGGATAAGAATTAGCCCATTACTACAGTCGAGTGAGGCAAGTTCATGACATGCTTTGACCTGACCAAATATACAAGTAGATTGATTACCTTTGCATAATTTTATATATAACTGTGTGGCCTACTGAAGACATATTTGAAAGCGAATTTGAATACACTATAAAGCGTTTGTTGAACACTTGCCAGTTCCAATTGTCTCTGTATTTTATCGTTACAAAACATAGAGCCTAAAAGAAAAGCCGGACCTCCTTTGCTTGAAATTATGAGTGTAGTCACAGTGGATATGAAATATTCATCTGTGGTCTCCAGCAGGGAAGACATGCCGTTAAAAAGCCATTGATTTGACAAGCCAAACAAACGCTGATGAGGCCTGATAATCAATGGCGGCATTGATGACAGTGTGTGGTGGCCCTGGGCACCGAGCGATTGGATGGGCTCACGGTGAATAATGAATGAGGCCCTTCCTGATTGATCAGTCAGGTTGTCTCACAGATACACACAACTGGCATTTCAATGGGGACCTGATAGCTGGAGCCAAAAAAAACACAGTGACACCAAGCAACACCAAAAACCAAACGGATATCGGGCAATTAATGATGGACAAGCCAAACTTTTCTTTGAGGTGTTATGAAAAATAAATGAAAATAACTGGGAAAAGCGTCACAGCCCCCTTATGGATCCACAAATCTCTCAAGGAGCCCCAACAAAACAAAAAATACGACATTATTTTGAATAAACAATGTTTTTTCAGGGTTGTAAATGTACATAATGCTTTATGTGTAGATGTCTTTGGGGGTCCCCTGCAGTGCCTCTGAGATCCCCTTGGGGCACCGGACCCTAGTTTCGGTACCACTTTTTCTCCAGTTCAGCTTTACCCAAATCTAATGGCCAGAGCTAAGACCTACAAAACTGATCGCGACTTTTTTGTTGCGTTGTCGTCATGTTTTAGTCACATTTTTAAAGCGTTTTTGTCTTGTTTTTGTCAGGTTTCGCAGTTTTTTTGTCATGTTTTTGTCACTTTTTAGCCGTGTTTTTGCCACTTTTTAAAATTGTGCTATTGTTGCTTTTCCAGCACTTTTTCATTGCTCTTTTGTTGCGTCTTTGTCGCTTGTTTGCTGTGTTTTTGTCACTTTTTTTGTCGCTGTTTTGACACTTGAAAATGCTCCCAGTTAAGGTGGGTGGTAAGAGGTAAAAGGGTTCTAGCAATAATGCACTAGACTTTATAATTGAAACGAATTATTATTTTTGAGCGTGTGTGCGAATTTGAAGTATTATACGACAAACCAAAGTGGACCCGAGAAACCCCTTTGCCCTTGAGTAAACCATAACCTGGACTGTTTGCTTACCCAAGGGTGTACCTACACAGACACACAGGTGACAGCATTGTACTCTGTCACTCGCCTGGCTTCTCCACACCACTGCTGAATGTCAACTCGCTTATTCTTTTGTACTTGGGAGGAGGCACAGAGGTTGGTGGGGGAAACCGAGAGAAAATGATGAGAACAAAAACACACCAAACAACAAAAAGGTCCTCAACAATGCCACTATCTTCACTTTGAATCTGCTCCAGCGCTGTCGCCTGTTCACTCTTCAGCCTCCTGCCTCACGCTTTGTATGCTGTCTCCCCACATTCATAGCGCTCGCAGAATATCACTTAGCTGTGTCCTTGAGTCCTCCTCTGTAAGTGCGATACACAGAGCTGCACTATGACTTGAAGAAAGTGGTAATGACGTAAACTGACTGTACTTCATTGTTGTCTCAAGGTAAAGCTGGCTATAAGTTTGATGTTGTCTGGAAAATGTTACTAATGGGCAATAAAAGAGACCATTCGTTTTTTGGTACAGATTTTAAAACCATCACATGCATAAAATACTTTGGTTCTGAATAGGCTCTCTTTTTAACTTCCAGTCACAGTTTTATTCACTCAAGTTTAAAAAGTGTGATATGATGTTATCTGCCATATAAAATGAGCAGATTTGTATCTATAATTTAAATTTACAGTCATTATGTGTTTAGAAGAGTTGCCTTCCTGTTACAATGTTTGAATCCCTGGCTGCTGGGCGGAGCCTTTCTGTCCAGAGTTTGTATATGTTCTTCCCCATGTGTAAGTTTCCTACGGGTTTTCCCTGCCTGGAAAAAAAAAAGTGCAGTGGCTCAGGATTAAATTTAAGTCCTTAAAGCAGAACTAAGTAACTTATGCCCCTAGAGACCATAAGTGCCACTGCAGGTGTTGTAGCATTAATTGTCCGTGAGAGTAAATACTTTGCTGACAAGACAAGAGGGATATTTTACAACCAAATAAACAATGGAGATAATTTTTTTCACTCAAACTTGGCTGTAAATACTGTTTAAGTGGCGCTAGCCTGCAGTTAGCTATGCCCGTTGGCCTGTTAGCTTCTTCTTCATGATTACATTAGTGTATATTGGGGCCTCCGACCCGGAGCAGGGAAAGTTGTAACTGTGGCTTTCTGACCAGATACATCAGGGGGAGATGAAAGACCCACCAATCATCCCATTAACACTTGTATTACCACCAGAGCGACGACAAAATGGATTTATTAAGGTAAACAAGTTATTTATTTCTTCTTTAACTAATATTTATGTTTCAATTATAACACATTTGCAATTGGAAATGGACTGAGCATTTACTCCTGAACTTGAAACTCCTTGTACTTACTGTAATTGCTGTCACGAGCTTCTGCCGTCTATACTGGCGGGTGGTAATAAGGACCATTACAGGCGCAATAGTCGGACAATACGGATGTTACAGTGCGCTCTGAACTCTGCGTTTCCCTCCCAGAGTGAGTATTTGTTTCAATGATGGGGATGATTATGCAAATGAAAGGCCCATCAATCTGCTGAGCCAATAAGAACCCGCTCCATGATTTGACTCCAGATAATTAGCCAATTCATCTAGCCTTTTACTTTAACTTAGCAGCCCGCTCTTTTTCTCCTTTCAATCTGGTTTTGCCTACCAATGCCTGTTGTGTGATTCTTGGTTTCTTGTTTATATTTCTCCTCAAAATTTGGTGCTATTTGACAAAAGTAAAGTATACAGTATTACTGTAGATCTGTCTATTCTTAAAATATTCCAAACTGTTCTTTTTCTTGTCTGTCTTACAAGAATGAGAAAGTAATCTAGTAACTCCTTTTGAATGTTCATAGATATTACTCATCATAAACTTATTCTAGGTGACACTAGAAGTTATTAGGAAAACTTGGATCGTTACACAACTTGTTTTATCAGGAGTCACAACTAAGATTTATGTACATGTGGTCTTAGGCATATGTGTCTCCATTAAGACTAGCTTTGAACAGGTGATCTAGAGCTGTGGCTCCAACTTTGACAACCACAATCTCTTTCAAATCTTCTTCTTTTGTTCTGCTTGATTTCCCACATGCCTGGTTGGACTCCATTTCCTCCAAGTCAGTCTGCACTCGAAAGGTTAACATGCTCCTCTGCATCTCAAAAAGTTAACATTACTTTGGACACTAGCCAGACAGTCATCCATGTGGCCTTCTCATTGCACGCCCAAAGGAATAAAGACAGTCCCTGCCTCTGTATACAAGTCCCCCGTAGTTGTGTCACAGTGAAACAATGAGGGACAGTATGTTGATTCAGACTATCACATAAGTAGCAGATAACAGCCTTTGGCAATAGCCCAGTTTCTCCTGTGTCTGCTCCCAAGATCCATCCCCATCACTGGACCGCAGCCAGCCCAAGTCTCCTCCTGTGAACTTCTGAAAACATCCGCCAGTCTATGCCGCAAGAAAGAGAACAAGCGAGCAGCGGCGGAGAGCGAGAATGGCTAATACCAATGTTTGTTCCTCTCAATTACAGTTTTAAATGGAAATCAATGTAGCAGAGGGAATGAGCAGAGCCCTTAACGTTGGAGTGATAATCACATTAAGACAGGGCTTAAATCAACAGCAGACCTTGGCCTCCAGAGAGAGAGAGAGAGAGAGAGAAAGTAGCACAGACACAACCAATTCAATTCTCCCTCTGTCTCTGTAATCCATCCATCACTCTAAAGCGGTGGTTCACAAACTGTGGTACGGGGCTGCTTGTGATATGCATGTTTCTATGTCGTGTTTATTTAAGCACAGTTTAATCCAGTTATCGTCCTGGGTTTGTACTGATCCAGTCAAATGTTACTCTTCATTGGGCATGATCTTTAAATTTAGCCAACATCAATTTTGACCTGCTGATTTTGACCTGATATATACAGTATAGGTTTGACGATATAGCATTACCTCATGTCACCATTTTTCTGCTCTGGACGCAGATCTTTCCACACTAGATTCTGTTAAAGACTTGATCCTTTTTCTGTAAATTCAAACCAGTTTCGGACACGCGTTCGTTCCGCTTAGACTTGTATAAAACTTGACCTAGGTTTACACTCAAAACGTTGGTACTTGGGCGTAAAACGTTTGCTATTTACTGCTGAAGCTAACAGTCGTCTCCAGCCCTAGCCGACTGTCTGTTTCCTGGGATACCACCCCTCCGTTTCACCATGGCAGCATCTGGAATAAAGGTGGGTGGGCAACATGCCAGGGAAGGCCTGGAGTTTCACTGTGGCTATAAAACTAACAAAATAAATCTTTTTTTCAACTGCTCTTCCCCCAACCCGACACAATACTGCACACAGAAATGCACGTCTCTGCTCTTGAATCTGACTTAACTATTTCTATGTGCTTAGAGGGAAAATTGATATAGCAGGAATTTGAGTTGCAAATTCCCCCTGACAGTTGGGAGATGTGGGTTAATATAAACTATATCTTGTGTAGACAGAGGCAAAAAGGCATTATATTTTGCATTACAAGAAAAATGTGAACACTGAGGGGAGATTTTGACACATTATAGGCAAGAAGTGCTTAAACTCATGCTGAAAAGAGGTGAAAAGTGCCCTGTTATCTCTCGTTTGACATGCCACAGTGGGGGAAAGCACAGCTGTAAATAGCTACGTTTCCCTTAGTTTGACGACCCTTGTATTATGGTTAGCTGTCAAACTGTCAGAGATATTTAAGACACTACAATCGCACAAAAATGATAAATATTACTCTGTATTTAACTCCACCACAACACTGTTATTGTGTTATGAAGAACTCTGGTGCATTTGAGGACAAGTCACGGTCCCTGCTGGGAGGAAAATGTTTATTTCATGAGACATTTTTAAGACCAAAAGTGTTTCAAACTTTATGTAACGCAACATGTGCATAAGGTTATCTCTGATTCAATTTGCTGTTCAATTTCATTAGATTTATACATTGTCAGCCAATGAATATCAAAACATCACCAGAGAGTAAAAACAGCAGAGCGCAAGAGTTTAAGCAATATGTTGAAAATGAAAGGCATGGAGCACATTCTAGATTTTGGTACATACATAATTGCATGTCACATTGATGCAGAAAGCATATTTTTACAGAAATTATGACAAATTGTATCGCAGATTTCTACCTTTAATGTAATTAGCATTGCTATGATAAAACATGTTCCTCGTGACTGTAACCAAACACAATGCCCCATATGCTGGAAGGTGTAAAACACACAGACAAGGGCCTCTCGCCGGTGCACATCCTAAATGCTCGGAGCATGAAGATATGCAAAGTGTTACTATCATCAAAACAAAAACTGCAGGGGAATATAGGGCAATTGCATGAATTAAAATTCACCCCTGGAGACATGGTGTTCCTTTTTTCCTTGTTGCCCTGTTTCTCTTCCCCTTCTTGAAGGGGAAGAGAAACAGGGCTCAAGTATTAGTCGTGTTTGGCCCCTCTAGAAGCAATTTGGATTGATAATATAGAACCGCCAGTATAACAAGAATAGTGTTCTCAGTGCATGCTCATTGTTCCATTATAGTCATATTATCTGTGCAGTTGCCTCTTCTAGCGTAGTCAGAGTAGGCTGATGGAGGTAGAATCGGGGGGTTCTCCAGTTGGATCTGTCTGTTGGTATGCCGAATCGTACAATAAAAAAGAATATAAGGAGAGCCCTTACAGGAGAGCAGGAAAAGAAGAATTCTTCAGAGCCCAGTGTCCAGACAAACATTGTTCAATAAATCAATGCAGAGGTCATTCGGGCAGGCGGTTAGAAAGTGGCTATTGAAAAGTGCTCTTCATTTGATCAGCCAGATTAGCAGCAGAATTGAAAGAGCCCCACACTTCCACTGTTACTATCCTTTGTCAAACAAGGGCTGAGGACAATTGATCCTGGAGTCCAAAATATAATCTTCGAGATACACTGATTATGCAAAACAGGATACTATTAGCGTTGATCAAACTAGCATCAACTTTTCAACAGCTTGTCTTCATTTCCCATGTGCATCACCTGCTGCTAGTTTACTTACTCTCTTCCTTCCTTTGATCGGCTTGACCACAGTTGGGAAAACTCACCAAAAGCTGTTATGAAGATAATCTGCTTCGACTATCTGGAAATCGCAATTCTGTTCTTGTCAAAATTGTTACCATACCTGATGTTCTACAAACAAACTCGCCACCTATAAACCTCCCACTTTGACATGCCATATCTCTTTTAAGATATGCCTGCTCTGTGTGCATCTTCCTTGCGTTTGCTGTGAATGAAGACTGAATTTCCCCAGACACTCGAGTTGTTTTGAAATAAATCGCTACGGTAAATGTTTTTATTTCATAACAGTGTCTTGATTCATCTTTGCTGGGGAGAGCGCACCCGCCCAACCACCCGCATGTTCTGCCTTTAATCCATACTGCTTAATCTTCATGGAAAACGCTGCGCTTATCGTGTCTCCCGCATGTAAGCCTTATGTTTTTATCTCTGTACGCCTCTCTCAGACATGCTGTGGAACAATACGTGCACGCAAATACACACGCGCGAGTGCATGTTATTACCCAGAGTACAATGCCGCTACAAAACGCCAGGCCGTGTTTCCATCAGGCGCCGTGTGTTTAGAGTTTTGTAATTAGCGGAATATATTTAAATACATTTGGATGAAAGACTCCTGGGAAGACTTCCTGTTTGCAGTGTCTGCCTCGATATCTACCTCTCTTTATTCTCAGCACTGCCGGCGGTGCACCTTTTACATTTCGGATCGCACTTCATTCTGTTATTGTACAGTACCACGCAATAGTTTTGGGACATGTTTTTGAAAGGTTCAACAATATCGAACTGGATTACACAAATAAGTACAGTGCATCTCTTAAAAGGCAATACAACTCACAAAGGCTAAGATGTTCTTGAACTTTGTATCTGACTAACAAAACTGACAAGGGCAAAGATGCACACAAAATGATTAGATTATGTGCTGAATTAAAACTTAAATCAAAGAGTAAGAAAAGGTTTTGAGAGCTTGCAGGGCATTTGTGAAGGAAAAAAGTAGTACTGCATAAGTCTATAAGTCGCACTTTTTTCATAGTTTGGCCGGGGGTGTGACTTATACTCAGGTGCGACTTATATATCAAAATATATAATTTCACGTATTAGTTATTTTCACACTGACAGCCGCTAGAGGGCGCTCTAGGCTTGTGAACCAGTATCTGCTAAACCTGTACCACTGAAGATTTCAAAAACGGTAATCAAGCAGCAGAAAGAAAGTTTGGAGTGAGTGAGAAACTTGTGAGGGACTGGCGAAAAGTGGAGGTCACTCTTACTGTATTGAAGAAGACAAAAAAGAAAAATCACAAGCTAAAAGCTAGATGGCCACAGCTAGAGGAACAAGTTTGCAAATGGGTGCTTGAACAACGTGATGCCGGGAGAGGCTTGTCAATGGTGCAGTTACGCCTCCGTTCCCTAGTAGTTGCCAAGGCTGGTGAGAATAATGCTTTGGAGCGACTTGTGTATGTTTTTTTCTTCTTCATTATGCATTTTTTGGCTTGTGCGACTTTTATTCTGGATTGACTTATAGTCCGGAAAATACGGTACTTAGTGTGCCCATCCTCCCCCATTTCTCCACGCTTGGGTCTGTCACAGCAGGACCCGTAACGGCACATAATGCTATTGGGCCATGTTTGTGTAAAGAACAAGCGTGCACCAAGCCCCTCCCCACTGATCACAGCCCTCTTAATTATTCAGCAGACAACGTGTTGTCTTTCATCTCTGTTAATTGCTGCGGTCGACTCCTCGCCGGGATCACTGTTCCCGATGAGCGTCCTGACTCTGACTGCGCCGCGCCGCCAGAGCAGACAGAGCAGGTGTGATCTAGGTGAACGCGAGCGCTGGGGGTGGGTGTAATCGTGGCATGGACTCGACATGAGTGACTGCTGCTGCTGCCTGGTAAGAGGGTAATCAATGACACTAACCAGTGATATGTGGTTCTAAGGCAACAACATTGGGTGGCAAAAGAGCAATCAGACAGGGAGACCAGTGAGGTCGTATTTGAACCAGTCTCTGTCAGTGATTGTATTGGGATTGTATTGGGATCAGGTGCCTTTTTTCCATTCTTGATACTTGTATTTATTTATATGCACACGTATTTACTAATTTCACAGAAACAGACCATTTAAACATAGTTACACACTAAGTTTCAGGCTGATGCTATAATTTCCAACTCCTGTCCCTGGGGCACAGTACAAAATACATCTACATTACAAAACAATCATCCCTGGCACATCAGAAACCATATTATCCTTGTTAACAGACTAATAAGCCAACCAAAAGATTATAAAACATCACAAATATAGGGCAAGCTGATTCTCAAAAGCTAGGGAAAAAGAAAAAGAGAATGCACATTTTCGGCAAAGGTCATGAAAAACAGCTTTTCCATTCTTCAGGGAAATTAAGTGTTTGCTCCAGAGAGTAAAGTGTATTTTGATAAGCTTGTAGATCAACCTCATGTGCAGCTTGAGACTATACAGTCTCTTATTTTGGGACAACAGCCTAGAATAAGCTAAAGGAGAGTAAGAGGAGAGTCAAGTTTCACATGGGGGAAAACATAGCTTGAATTATATTTAGCAGATAAATTGCAGTTTGCCAGACTCTGAGCTCCATAATCAGTAGACAGACATAGTGGCGCGAGAGCACACAGGGCAGCAGCAGGAGTGATGGGGTGAAATGCGATGAATTCTCAAGAAATGGTAGGGAGATTTGGACAATACTTTTGCTCCAATATGTACAGTGAAACTCGTTAAATTTTAGATAACGCAGATGACGGTATGCACATTCTACAGTATGTAGACTGTATACAGTATGCGTACAGTATCGTATTATGTATGATATAATTTAAAACAATTTGCCCCATGTATTGTGCCTTAATTGTAAAATATGATGACATAAGCTGCATAATTGTGGCTTATAAACCTGTGATTGGTTCTTCAGTTTTGACATTTTGGGCCTGGTCTTCCTCCTGGCGCAAGGACAGCGTTACTCTGAACATAACGTTGGACACATGTCATCTTGCATGTGGCGCAGCTTTTGCGCTGTGTGCCTACACCACTGGCAAGAGGGCAAAAAGTTTGCCCTCTTTAATCTTTTTTTTTTAATGTCGACTGAGGCATGGTTTATTATTTCATTACTCCCATGGCAGCCTCACATTCTTTTCACTTTCAAACCCATGTTTGTTTGTGTCCCGAGCCGGTCCCGCTGTCGATGTGAAAACAAACAAAAGCACGTGTTCACCCCTACTCCCCCACCTCCCTCTCCCTTCCACAAGTCTGGTTAGAGGAAAAAGGTTGTTCTACATACCATCACCATTGGCGATGGGAGTCTGTCCTGCCCACATACAGCCCACTTAATGCGCCAGGTCTGGGGAGCATTGCGCCCCTCCTAAGCAGAAAGGTTATGCTATAGTTTGCATTTCAGCAAATGGCATGCTAACAAATTGTGCCGGTGGTAGTTTAAGTAGTATATTCAAAAATATATTTGTTATTCAATTCAAAACTTAAAATCATTTTGCACAATTTAATTTACCTTTAAATTTATTTACCTTTGGAGACCCCCTGCAGTGCCCACTTTGGGAGCCAAAGGTTTATAGACTTCTATTACTTACCAAAATTTAGGAAAGGCAGAGCAGATTTAATAATTATGAGCATGGTTAAAAGCTCAGTTGATTGCATGATACGAATGTCCCCTTACAGACAAAATGTTCTCATTTTTTCTTTTCAACTTCAACACATTCAAAGGTAAGGTTTAAATCTTCTGTAGCATAAAGGGTATACTGTACAATGCTCAAACTATACAGATATGCTTAACAAGAAAAGGTAAAAACAAGGCAGCGAAAGCGTAGAAAAAGACCACAACTAGAATCCATCATGTGCCACGGACAGATATAGCCCTGAGACAACCTTCCTCTAACTAGACCTTTGTAGCGTCACATACTTGCACTTGCCCCCGCAGAAACACAATGCCTCCAACAATACATCAGAGGGGAGGAAACGGCACATGATAAATCCTCAACGCAATACATTTTGTCCAAAAGATTTAACATCTAATTCAGTTTTGACAGCTCGCTCCATCTCAGAGCCAGACCACGAACATTGATCTCCGCAACACGCACACAGGCGGCCTTGGACATCTCAGGATAGTCACACACACACACACGCACACACACACATGCACAGGCAAAGCACATTCCAAAATGACAAGACCCAAGAAACAAAGAAACAGAAGCCGATATTTCCGATCTACATGATTATTTACATGTCTATACTTCACAGCCAAAACATTAAGGCCTCCTGCATACAATTGATTGTAGGGCTGCTCGATTATTGAAAAAATTGTCATAATTGAAATCACGATTATTCAAATGATTATTTGTTGCCTTTAAAAAAAAGTCTATCTTTATTTCATTTATTTATTAATCAAAACACTACACTACACTTTATGTTTTCTGGACAGTCATAAAAGTACAAATGATTTCAAGTACGCCTTGATTAAAGAGAGGTCCCTGTTTCACACCTGCCCCCTGCTGGCCAGCCCTCACACCTGCGCAAGTAAACTAAGCAGTGCGGCCTGATGACATCATCACACAGCGCTTTGTTTTAATGTCAGACAAAAGCATGAGCCATGAAAAGCGAAGGGAAAATAATCCCATTATATATATATATATATATATATATATAATCGATTTTTTGCGATTATGCTAATTTTGTAATCGTTTACTGTTGTAATCAAAATCGTAATCGAATTTCGATTAATTGCACAGCCCTAATTGATTGTGTATTGTTTTAAGATTTTTTGTTGAACAGAATGCTCGAATCCTCACGTTTGCCATTTCATATTTATAATCAACTTTGGGTATAAAACATAATGTGTTGGAGGAGAGATAGACACGTGCAAGGATTTGAGTGAGTCCGCCATGCATTTAGTTTCACTATATATGGGACATTACATTATCGTCCCTGTAGGGAAATTTTCCCTTAGCATTTGACCCATCTTTGGGCGGCATGGTGGCACACGTGAGGAGGGTCCAGGTGTCAATTCCTTGCTAACGGATTCCCGATGTCTGCGTAAGTTTTAATTAGTCTGTCAATCAATTCCTTTTTTTAATCACAATTAATCCACTTGTGAAATTCGATTAATCGCGGTTAATTTTTCTCTAATTCACTCGCCCAAGGCCTGATAAGTCACATTTTAGATACATTTTCTTTGGTGCTGAACAATTTGGACAAAATCTGCAAACTTTTATGCTCATAAAGTAGAGTATAAGGAAATAATTTCAATCATTTTTGTTCAAAGAGGATCATTAGACAAGCCCTTTTTGATGCATAAGTAGCTCTTTGTCACTTTTGTTTCATAAAAGTACATCATCGTGTGAAAAGGTTTGAGACTCCTGGTTTATAATATGTAGTTAATACAAGTGCTTTGTCTTTCAGGTCATGTGTGGCTCAGATACAGAAGTGTGTTTGGTCAAAACGAAAAGAAAATAATTAATTGCGATAAATTATGTTTTCGATTAATGCGATTCATTTTGACACCCCTTGAATAAACAGAACTTGTCAGTGGGCAAGGTTTGCTCAGGACTAGACACAGTAACTGAAGGAATAAGCTACTGTTCATCATCTGTGTGTGGTGACAGTGCCAACAACAGAGCCGCCATGCCACAGCTGTCAGTATCTCTTGAATGTGGTCAACTAGAAGCACTAATGGTGAAGAGGTACTGTATATGTAGAGTGAAGATTGGCCTTCGTCATTCCGTCTAACAGACAATACATATGACAAGTTATGCTTTTAATGTTATGCTTGGTTGTTTACAGTGCACTTTTAAGTACTTCCATCACTGCTTGGCTTCCCCAGGAGAGTCTTAAAGCCTCTTCTGCTGCTGGACCATATGGACAGATGTTACAACCGATCAATGAGTGCGCTTTTGTACTGATATTTGTGCTTTAAAGTCTCTTCAAAGTTGAGATCGATGAGAGGCCTGCAAAGGAAATGACTGACTTAAGAGAAAACCTAAAAAGACATATTAGCATAACATGGGAGATGAATAAGAAAACAACACGGGGTGGAACATGACCTTTGGCCCCTCAAGTTCAGATAGTAGGTGTGGGGGTAGCAAACAGGAATGTGACTATTTTAATGGGTTGCATTGCAGTAGATTATGAGCCTGGCTGGTTTGGATTGCACCTGGAAGCGATACAAAAGAAGAAACACACTTTAAATGTCTAAACAAAAATCTTTTTTACCCTGCAAGAATCGCAAATAAGAATGTGTCAAATTAAAACTACCACAATACTGGAAAATAAAGTCCATCACTTGAGATCAGACAGCCGCTAAATTGGCAATAAAGAGAGAAGAACTTGTTAGATAACCAAAATGCATATGGTTTTTGTTTAAAGGCATGTCAGAACAACAAAACAAAACAGAACCTCTAAGTTTCAAAAGAACTAAACTGCAGAGACCGTTAAAATCCCCTGTGTTACTAAAAACGTTATGATTCACGACATTTGCAGTAGTATATGCAGGAGAAAACACACACACACACACACACACACACAAGCACACGCAATGCATATAACCCAGGTCTTGTGGGACCATGTCAGAACATATTAGTGACAGCACCCTACACTCTGCAGCAGCAAGGTAACACCAGCCCAATTTATTTGCCTAATAGCTGCAACATTATTCACTCAGTCACTCATTCACACAGCCACCTGCGCACACACTACATGGAGCTTAACATTATACAGGTATACCCTTGAGTGTGCCTCAAGTTCATCCGCTGGGGGGGGAGAGCCGGGCTGATATTAGGAGAGGGGTCACATTGCACTGTAAACACGCTTTGTCTGCTTATTCATTTATTTACTACGTTCGCCCATCACACACACCTATCCCGTCAGCAGAAGAGGCAAGTGCCGGGGCGGTGGCGGGCAAAGGGAAAGTATCGGTTTGGGAACCCACTTTAGCTAATGGGAATGACTCGTGTTGATGCTTCAGCTTTTAGAGTCATTTGTAGTTTTGCGATTGTCCAGATTTGAAAAGCATCATGTTCAAAATGTGACAACATTTTGGGGCAGCAGTGGCATAGTGACCTTCTTTTTACCCAGGAGGAGAAGAGACTCTGAGCATAGGCATTTGAAATGTTTAGCCCAAGTGTACAATGCCAGCATGCGCTTGGTCACACTATCAACTCAAACTACTAGTCTTGGTGTACTTGACCTCATGCACCGTAGCAATGTCCAATTTTCATATAAAGCTGTATCCCATAAATAAATAGTGCAAAGGGTGTCTATGTCTCCCTGCTTTGACTGTACAGCAGCCTTGTCCCACTATCGACCCCTATTGTGTTTAATATTCATAAAGTCTATTTCAGCAGCTCCAGTCTACAGCTCCGCGACGCTCCTACCTTGTTGCTAAATCCATTCTCATTGATCACCATTGGCTTTCCCAAACACATATCGATCCCATTCAAACTCAAGGTCCTCTCAAAACACACCCCACTTCACAAATCACTTTAAAATCGAGTCCGCCCACCACCTCCACCCCTCTCTTTTTGAAAGCATTTTATCAGAAACATTATATCTGATCTTTTTTACCATTGTGCGCAATTACTGTTCTCCCTGAAACCAATAAAAGTTGATGTCTACGATGGGCCTATATGAAATATGTCACTCGTGATATTACATTCCCCTGTCAAAAGTCAGACGTGGCGTTGCTTTGGACATCCAGACAAAAATAAATTGCTTGTTTATGATATGAAGTTCAGTTTATGTAGTTACTTCTTGGCTCGTGTATGAAATAAAGCTACTGTATGCTAAGAAAGGATTCATAGCGTAAATAATCTGCATTTTTGGCCCCAGCAACAGAGACACCATGTTCTCTGTGTTTGAGGCTATGTCATCTCCAGCCAGAACACAGATTTTTCAAAAGGATTATAGAATATCAAGCAAACCGGCCAAAAAAAGAGGGGACACTTTTTTGAGTGTATTTGAGCTTCCTCTGTCTGTGTATAAAGCCCTTGGCCAAAGACTTTCTTTGAGCTAATTGTGATTTCACAGTCTCCAAGCCCAGACCTTTTGCAGACAGTATTTAACATAGATCATGAATGCAGTACAATCTGGAAGTTCTCTTTCCTGCCAAACAAATTTTTCAGCAGTTCTATTGGATGTCCTTCTTGACTCAACAGTCTCAAAGTGCTCCTGATCACGAACTAAGCTTGCAATAGGTCCCCGAGCATATGTAGGAAAATTGGGGCTTATGTGATTGAGTTATTGTGACATATGGGAAGTAACTACTAAATATTACAAAGTCAGTGTCTTGCTAGATTTCCGTTGTTTATATCTGTTGATGGGCAGATCTAAGGTAGCTCCCTAGGAGGATACGAACCTGAGATATTCTTGCTCTGTGCTACAGTACCTTGCTGTGTCTTTATAAGTATATTTGCAATGTTAAAATATTTTTTATCTTGTTGCAAAATGTCTGTCTAATTGACTGATTCTGTGAAATCTAATTAGGTCATGTCTATGATAACAATCAGGTAAAAGAGAATCCATTGTTATGACAGCAGACACAAACACGCCAGTGACACACCAGGCACTGTCTGCATTATTCATTCACTTAAATTGGGAACAGCAGCTATGTGCTCACACACAATAAACACAGATTAATCCATCAGAAATCCCCCAAATGTGGAAAATATGAAAAATTTAATCATTCCACAGAATAGAAAATCATACGGAAATGTACAAAATCAATATTTTATGCTACTTACTGTACCTTCTCTTTATTACAAACCTATTCAGGAACACGCATTAAAAATTAAAGCAGGGTGGGAGGGGGAGCAGGAGGAGGGGATTGAGGGGGACCTTAAAGTTCAAAAGCAATACCATTTCATTCATGTTTAAAGGCACTTTTTGTTTCTCTAAGCGCCTCTGAGGCAGCTCTGAGAACGGCACAAACGCTTTGATAGAGTGTGCGTCCTGAGCCGCCAAGGCGCTGTCAACATAAATAGCGATAAAGACGGCGGCAAAATGTTTTTATGTGGAGTTTTCAAGGTTACAGCTCAGGTCGCCAAGCCAGCAGCTCAACTTGCTCTGGTCATACACGGACAGTGGCGTGTCTATTGAGAACGCATTAACACACGTGGAAACATGACGTGTGTTTCTGCTTTGTGGAGAGCTTTTTCCCCCAACAGCACTTAGGAGTCGAATGGCATGCTCGCACCGATAGAGAACAATGTTGTTTATTACCAGCATATTCAGAGATTTTCTGCTTCATGTCATTTAGTTTTACTAATGGCACTTTGCCTCACAGTGCATCTTAGGCTCCCATTACTTTTTTATTACATTCAACAGAAGTTTTGTGAAGTATTTATGAGCTGCCCTTTAATAACTTGATATAGGGTTAACCTGTTTACTGTTCCCTCCTTGTTTTTTGTGTGTGTAAATATTTACAAGCAGTGAATTAAAGCTGAACAATTACATTTTACAAGAGTTGTCTGTTAACTCTACCACACAGCAACCATTTATAACTTGCATTTTATAACAGATATTAAACTTTAACATTTTATCGCCTTACGTTAAGATTCAAGATGATTTTATATTATGCATAAAGCCTTGCGCCTTTATGAGTTTGCAAACTCACTAAAATCCACCATCTTGTATGACGTTTGCCGTCTCGTTTAAGGTCACACCACTAGTTGTTGAAGCAAATTTGTCAATATTGGCGTGAGTAGCAACAGGAACTGTAAAGACTTTTTAAAAACTAAGTATTTAATAATTTGATATTGTAAAGGTTCATTGTTTTGTTGTATTGAGATTCTCCAGTGAATGTCCACCCTCCTTCTGAACAGTGTCAACAGGACCCGCTCCAGATCACAGTAATATCAATTTGGCCCCTGCCAGGTAAACATGATACAATATTAACTCACTTTTGGATTCATGCCATGTCTGCAAGTACTGTACAATACCAGCAAGTGTCTTGAGCCCAATTCTGATGATCCTTTGTGATGCCTTTACTGCTTTACACGGCACATCACTGTAGGTTACACAAACAATAGCATTCGAAACAAAATGCACAAAGAGTGAAAAACAGAGGAGGAGAGACAGATGAATCCTGTCTCTCAGGGAACTCTAATGGAACAAAGATGTTTGGACTGAGATCATCTCCAGACTTTGAACTCAAAACCATGACGCCTCAGTCTGTAAAACTATTACTCTGTCTGTCTGGATTTTAAGTTAACTTCAACAAAACTACAGCATGAAATGAACCGTTAAGGTAACATTTGATTGTGATCTGCTGGAGGTGATCTGTTCTCAAATCATACAATTTTTCATTGAATATGTTTTGTTTTACAAGTCACATACAAGTTCCTCAAGGATATCTTCAAGGTATTTCCACTATTGGTAAAACAAAGGTTGCTCAGTGCTTCAAATTATAAAGTGGATCCATCACCAAGCCAGATCTTGTTTCAGAACATGAATATAGGTCCCTCATGGCAAAGGCAGTACCCCCAGTGATCTGCCCCTCTTGGTCCCTGTGGCAGCCTCATGTCTTCTCTCTCCTGCCTTTGTCTCTCTCTCTCCCAGTGGAAGTGTAGTGGGAGCCAGGGCCCCTGCCTCTAATTGCTGGTGAATGGAGTGTTTTCATGGGGTGTTAGGCAAGGCCCTCCCCTGGATTAGCATGCTTACACACATGCGCACGCACACAAAACATGTACTCAGATACACAAATGGATTAGTGTGTTCACTCATGGGGAGAGGAGGCTGATTCGAGCAGACAGCAGCAGCCCTTTGGAGAAAGCCTGGACAAGCCTGCAGGATTTTCTGACACACACAACTACACGTACACTGCACAATCCGAGCTCCCGAGTGGAGGCCCTGCGCTGTAAAAACATATGGGGTGAATCATGTGTTAACAGGGAGTACTGATTAACACATCTGGAGGGAGCCGGTGAGCAGAGGGAGGGGCCTCGTGAAAAAAAAAAAAAAAAAAAAAAAAAGACAACGAGTAAAAGGCAAATAATAGATGCAATGTAATATATGGTACATTTCCATGATGGTTAGTCAAGGGAAGTCAGAAAGGAATACAACTTGAACATGCAGTCATGAGACCCACACCAAAGACTTTATTCTGCAGGAGGGGCCCTTAGTTCGTCCCTCTACAGCATGACGACTGGCTTTTTCTTACTACCAACACTGAATACAATCGCTATGACCATCACCAGTGTCTGTCTGTGAAAGTTAAAAGGAACAGGCCACCGTTTTTGCATACTGGATTATGTTCTTACCTGAGCTTAGACGAGTTGATGTGTACTTGTCTGGTCTTTACGCATGCGCTCAGTCAGGCAAAGCGACCGAACATGTTGTTAGCATTTGGCCTCTCCTCCTCTCCTCTTTGGGGCCAAACGGGGAAAATTAATAAACACGGTTGCGTGAGTAGTTACGCTAACCAAGTATAGTCACACAAAATTAAAAATGTCGATTCGACATCCACGCAGTAAAGTTGCTGCTAAGGTGTTATGACGCCCTACAATATAGTTCCCCTTTTTATCCACTTAGAAAATCGACATGCTTGATTTTGTGTGACTATACTTGAACCGCTCACGTAACCGTATTTAAATAGGGAAAACGTGGACGAGCTTCTAACTTCACCTCCGTTTGGGTCCATAGAGGAGAGAGAGGCTAAATGAATGCTAACAACAGGTCCGGTGTTTTTGCGTGACTGAGCGCACACACAAAGACCAGGTACACATCAACTCGTCTAACCTAAGGTAAGAACATATCTCACAGTATCTCACAAACTTAAAGGCCTGTTCCTTTAAGTCATTGTGACTGTGGCTGCCATTACTTCCAACCACCAAATGTATTATTACTCAGTGCAACACACAAGCTCACTATCCATAATAAACTTAATAATAAACTTTATTAGCCACAAGTTTAAGTTTTGTTGCTATTACAAGCAATACTATGAAATTAAATATCACCCTAATGTTTTCCTGAGCTTTTGTGCCCTGTTGTGCCAGTGTCGGATTATAAGACTATGTCATACTCAAAGTGCTGCTTCATGCTGATTCTTATCTTGTTTTCCATGCTATTGTTCACATTATCTAAACATTACGTCGTAGACTGTCAGTTATCCCTGAACAAAGGCCCATATGGAATTTTGTTGTGTTTATTACCACCTGAAATAAGCACATTACAATCTGTGCATCTGTGGTTTTGCGGTTTAACCTGGCGTGACACAACGTAAACAGCATCTGATCAGAGAAAACCAAAAGGCAAACACTCATAACACCACTCATTTGCACAGGAACATCGTCCATTATCTTAGCACACCTGTTTAGTGCTGGATGTTGACACTGTTGAGCTCACTTCTGTTGTTTACTCTCATTAACTTAATGAACAAAGGTTAGATGAAAGGATTTCAGACGCAGCAGCGAATGGGTTATTGATAAAATACATTGCAATAAAGCGCAGAACAAATCTTTTGGCGATTTTGGAAAACACACTTTTTAGGGTGTTTTTTGCCTTATTTCTCAATTCACAATGTACTACAATATGTCAAGCCTCTACTGCGATTGAAATTGACCCTTTGTACTATATTTAAAAGTGACCTTGGTATTAACTGGAAGTTACTCCTGATCATTCAACGAGCAAATACTTCACAATTGGATGCTCTCAGATTGAAGAAAGTCTGTGTAGCCCTACTTTTGCAGCAACCAAAAAGGGACAGACTTCTCACAGGCTTTCTCCAGCAAGAGCTACTTTTAGTCAGAGTCAGCCTAATGCATGTGGCTCAGGTGTACAGCGCTGCCCTGTATGATATATTCAGTAGTTATTACCACCTTCCCATCTGTTGCCACTCTGATTTAAATCCAGCCATCATCCCTCTCTCCGCCCAACCAGGCCAGTCAATACCTCTACATTATTCAAACCCCTCCCCACTTAATTAGATATTTAATTGACTACCTGCAGACAGATGACTGACCTGTCGGCTGGCATAAATTCATGCAAATGACACCTATAGCGTTACCACCTCCCTGTGTAAGTAGATTTAACGGTACGATTCTGGTGGAGGCAGGAGTTCGACAGAATCGAGGAACATAAGGAGTCACTGATCAAGGTGATAACAAACAGATGTGCTGAGGGTGTCATAGCATCTCAAAAGCCGACACAATACTATTATCTTGAAGTCATGCAGGATGTTCTGTACTAAAAGAAGACAAGACCTTCATTGCAAAGGAGCAGATGTGTTTACAGCAAGTACATCCGTGTTAAAGCATATATGTTGTCAATGTGTCTTGGTGGGATTTGGAGTCCGACCACAATCCTGGGTCAAGATCTGCACAAGGGGTCTGTGAAATGCGCAACAGTAGCCAGTAAACATAGAACTATATGTCACAAATGTATAGCAGGGTTATTTCCATCTCGCAATGATAGAACTGACCCATCCTGGAATGAAAAAAATCCCAAAGAAGCCATTTGTTTTAGAGCTATCACGCACGACTAACCAAATGTAAGCAGAACATTGACTCTCTTGGTAAAGATAACAAAAACTAAAATTAGAAAACACAATTTGGAATGACTTTGTGCTACAATTCTTTGCAGACCGTGATTTTAACATTACTCCCGTCTCTAAAACCGACCCGACACTAGTTGATTGTGCGTCTTGTATACCACGACTCCCCAGATAGAAAGCAATAATGCGGCAGAACTCCCCTGGCAGGTTCCTGGGCCTACTGTATGCTAATGGCAAGGATGAGGCGCTCTTCTCACATAATGGGGTTTGACAAAGTGAAAATTAACACAAGCCCACTCCTGCTGTTAGTGTTGGAGGGGCTCACAGTCACACAGCCTGCACACATGCACACCTTTCCGACAGATACGCTCTCATTCTCACCCAGACATTTACGTCGTGGGTGCCCCCCCCCCCCCCCCTCCGCCTCCCCCCTCCCCTCACACGTCGCTGCTACCCCATCGAGGTGTTTGTGTCCCCGGCATAAACATCTCACCATTCCTCCTCCTCCCTACTTCCTACCTCCTTTCTCTTCTTCTCTGTTTGCTTCAATGGACTTTCATGACAACTCATTCCGTAAGGGTCCTTTTTTCTCTCTCTTTCCCCTTCACTCTCCCCAGGTGAAATATTGATGGATTTTTTATGAATAGCTATGAAAAATTCATTCAAATTCCAAAATGAAAAAGCGTAAACATTCCGCATCTGCCTATGCCGCCCGCATTCATTATCCTTCACAACATCCTCACTCCTGCCACAGCCCCCCCACCCCCCCGCACCCCGTCTACCTGAAAAAGACATGCCGCTCTGTCTCTTTTTCCGCCACTTGGCCTAATTGCTTAATTTGACCTGCTCTCTCATCAATTAAAAGTCTGTCAGTGCTAGACAGATGGAGGATGGATCAGAGGCCTAGTCGATGGACAGATCAATGGCAGAATCAATAAGTAAATGGAGATGGCCGGTGAGGGAAGGGAAGTCGGCGTCGGAGAGGAACACAGCAAATTGAACAGGCTCATGACAAAAACTGTCTTTGCCATGTGTCTCACTGCCTCTCATTCCTTTGTTTCTTCACCAATCACATTTTTACAGTAGTTTCATAACCTGGGAGGTTGTAAACAACAGAAATTGAAATTGTGGGCGGCACGGTAAGCACTTGTGCTTCACAGCTAGAAGGTCTGGGTTCCATCCCCAGCCGAAGGGGACTTTCTGTGTGGAGTTTGAATGTTTTCCCTGTGGCTGCGTAGGTTTCCCCTACCACTAAAAACATGCACAATAGGCCAGAATGAATGTAGTGTGTGAGTGAGTGGTGGTGGTTGGAGGGGCCAATGGCACAGACTGGTTGCCTCACTTCTGTCGGTTTACCCCAGGGCAGCTGTGGCAACATTAGCAGTTTACCACTACTGAGTATGGCGTGAACAAATAATGACTACAGTGTAGCGCTTTGAGAAACTTGTAGTTTAGTATTAGTATTAAAAAAACTGAAAGAAAATAACATAGATTTGTTTTTTTGCAATTAATATTGATAACAAACAAACAAACAACAATTAAAAAAAAATCTTTTAAACATGATAATCTGAAATTGTATTGATGGTTTCAGTATCTCAGCTGTAAAATAGGTGATTAAATAAAACTACGACACCAGCTGCAAAGCAATTTACTGCATTCTAGTTATATCTGTTAAACTGACAAACAAAACTGAATCCTTATGGCGTTGAGTCAAAATGACTCCAAATGTTTCCACGACAGGTCACGCTCAAGTTTGTCTGAATCATTTAATCTGTGTATTTCTCACTGTAAATTACAATTTGCCAATTTTTAGCCAACTCTTGAAGCAGACACAAATCTAACTCATAAACATGATGACTCATCCACTGAATAACCACATGTCATGTTTTTTGTAAACAATTTTCTCCAAAAATGGTGGTGCATAAATATTACAGGAATTAGCATGAGCTGCACATGCACATAACTATACACACCCACAATTATTTGGTTGTTTTCATCTTCATCACCTTGTTTTAATTAGCTTTCTCATGAGAGTGCAACTCAGGCCAATTAAAGAACATTATCAAAGGGGTCTGGGTAAGGGTGCGTGCCCACTATGACTGCTCTCTTCAGGGACAGTCCTGGATGAAAGGGCCAGCTGCATGCAAACAAACAGGCATCACTTTACCACACACAAACGCGGTATCAACATATGCCCGTGGATCATCTGGAGCAACATGTACCATATTTCTGAGAGGCCCAGAGTTATTCATTCAGTTCTCTCTTTATGACTGCCCATTTGTCCTTAATTTGTGTCTCCATCAACACATAACAGTACACTAAAACACGAGAAGCTAAAGTGCTGTGCATAAAGCTTAAATATGGATTTGTCCGACAGTAGTTTTTAAAGCCCTGAAAACAGTTATGAACTTAGAGCGAGCTGCCACATCCTCAAAGCACATGTGCTATCCATTCCCCAACAGTGTTATTGATCAGTTGTAGATAGATCACAGATACAGAATTGGGTGCTCCAATGTGTCCCTCAAGGGGAACTAAAACCACTTCATCGATGCATCCACTAATGGAGACACTTCCCAACAGTGAGCAATGACCTGCTCAAAATTAGGCCATAAAAACACATGAAAGGTGTTTAGAGGAACCCGGGATTAAAGGAAATTATATCAGCAATGTCAAGCGCTTATGTTATGATAAATCAATGAAAGCCTGTGTGAAGGTCCATTCTGCACAGTGATCCTGATGTATAGTTTAGAGGAGTGGCCCTGAGCAAAGAGTAGAGGAATAAATGTTAAAGTATCAACATCCATCTCTTTCACACCATTTACTTCTGCATCAAAAACATAACAGACATTTCTGGGAGTGTTTTTTTTAATAGTGGGTTTGTACCAATACTGTATTTTTAGTGAACGTTGTCCTGATGGTAAGTTAATAGCGCTCGAAGGTATTATGTGTAACAATGATTACATTGGGGTGTATAGGCTGATGGTACATATTGGCCTGATCCCTGAGGGGCCGGCCAGAGGAGTCCAGAGTTCAAAGGTCAATTACCGAGGGATCAATGTCACTCAAGTGAGCTGCGCTACACTTACACAAACACAAGGTGGCTTTCACAGCAGCAACATAGAGCTAAGTGTAAGCGAGGTTACTGAATAAGAATACAGATGACAGGGATTTCATTTTCAATTGTGTGTGTATTTTTGTACGAAATCCTCAGTTTATTTATTTATTTTGTGGAAACGGCCATTATTCAACACAGGCAAAAAAAAAAAAAATGGGTCAGTTCAGCGGAACAAAAACGTTGCTGTATTATATGTGATTTTATATCCAGTCGACTCTGGTGTCCAGAGTGAGGCGAGAGATATGGGAAGTGCTGAGGTAACTTAAGGCAAAGTGACTTCCCTGGGACTTCATTAAGATAATCTGGCCACCGATACTAACCTGGTTTGCGTGAGAAGGTGAGGAGCAGCCTCTGAAATAAGATGAACACTTATTAGATCAGACCGACCAATTGTATTTTACTGCTCATGGCACAATTACCCTGGGACCCATATATCCCGCCCCATACAGAGGTATAGAGAGGGACTTTAAAAAACAATTTGTACAGATATAAAAGGACGTACATCCACCCAGACATTGACAACAAAACTGCTTCATTGCAATCGTATTCAAAAAAAAAAAACTCAGAAAGAGAGTGTGCACATTTTAAATAGAACAAGAAACAGAGTCTTCAACATTGCAATAGCATTCTGCAACGGCAACAGCCACTCAGTTTACATTGTTCTACGTAGAAGAAAATGTGTGCACCATCTACGATATATACTTATATCGTAGGTTAAAATATGTGCTCTGAGAGGGAAAAATGTCGGCTAGGCCATCTAAATAAAGGCCTTTAAGTACCTCCTCGTGCTGCTCATATTTGTTTGGAGTGCCTGGGTTTGACGCTTTTTTGCTTATGTGTGCTGAGAGGGTTCAAGAATTGTCATGTTAAAGTCTATCCACGTATAATATGACGGGAAAAAAAGATAAATTCCATCCTGAAATAAAAAGGATATGCACAGGAGTAACAGCAGCCAGTGGGCCCCAAAACCTGAATGTCAGTGAGCATTACTTAATAGATAAATATGAAAAATATATTCTCTTTTTGCTGCTCAAAAATCACAGACACACTCTACACATCCCTAAGCACACACATGAACTGTTAATGTCCTTGATTACTTTAACAACTAAAGGCCCCCAAGATGCATCTCACATGGCCCCCACATATGTAGATACGGCCCTGCTTTCTTGGTCACTAAATATGTAAAATAAACAAAGTACACAAAAACGACTGGTTTTACATACGCAATACAGATCAACCGCAATTAAAACTACCCATAAGTTGTTTTTTTTCTTATAATTATTCTCATCTGTACAGTAGTTGTTCTTAGAGGGCAAACGTGAGTGAAGCACTTGCACCGAGTAGACTCAAAGACAAGTCTGAGTCTGGAGGCAGCAGACAGAAGGGAACAGAGGGTCGGCGGAGAGAGGCGGGAGCGCGTGTCGTTCCTAATCTAGTTTGTCTGTCGTAATCGTGTCAATGTCACTCTCAATCAGCCAGCCACAACTAGGGCTATACAACTTCACTTTGATTGGCCCAAACCTTGCCTTTTAAATGACCTCTGCAGGGAAGGTGTGCGGACGAGGGGAGATAAACACACACAGATGAAGATGAAGGGGAGCGAGACTTCAGGAGACAATATGAGGCGAGAGAGATGGAGCACAAATTAACTTTCAAACCCCGCTACTGCCCCACCTCACTGTCCATTTCACTCCGGTGTCTTCCATCGTTTTGAGTTTTGCCTGTGATGGTATCGATTGGCTCCCTTTATTGCACAAGAGGATACGGAGGCGTTTGTGTGACCAAAGGATTGTACCAAATTTCACCCAGATTCCCACACGCAAACAATCCAAGTTTAGGGGGAACGCTTGAGTTAGCCAGAAAAAGTAATGGCAAAGTACCACGAATAATGACACAATGATAAATCTGATTTTCTGATCTGATTGTAATCACGGTTGTCCAGGGGCACCAAAGGCTTCTGTGATCATAACCAGAGGCACATTCAGACGGAACAACCTCCCTATACCTTCAGATGTGTGAGCAGCTTTTACAGCATTCAATCACAATATTAAATTGTAAGGATTGTTGCTTATACTAAATAGATATCCAGATCAAGGACTGTCATTTGTGTTCCCAGGAGTGTCATAAACAAAGTGATCAAAATCTGCAAGCATAAGCAAAAGCACTTCCCAAAAATACTGCAGACTTTGTAGACTTTGTATCTTAACGAACAAGACCTTATCAACTGACAGAGGAAGAGGACGTTCCTAAAAATTATAAAAATGTACTGTGCAAAAACATCACTTTAGTAGAAGTGGGAGTACTCTGAATCCTTAGCATTGACTTCATAGAAAAATATATTTCAGAATGTGCAAAATAAATAAAAACTGGTCTTTTTAACACTCTTGTTTACCTCATTGTGTTGAAGTCCATTAAAATAAGGCAAGTCTAAATCTGGAGTTTGGTATTTACTGCAGTCTGTTGGGAGTTCTTAAAAACTGACCCAGGGTAAATTTTAATCCCCAGCAGAGACCCACTGTTCGGTTTAATACTGTGAGGTCACATCACAAAAGGAAAGAGTTCAGATCAGGTCAATTTGCTTATGTTACTCTCCCTTACAACGTTTCCGCTGTCAAAAGTCAAGATTGAGGTAAGTTTCAAAGGCTTTTGTGTTGACATGGTAACTATTTACAGGGTGTTTTGGGTTGGTAGGTCTTGTGGTTGAAATTTCCACAGCAAACCTTATATATTTCAATGTGAAAGTCTACAATTGATACAGCAAATGGCCAATGAAACACTAAGGGACACAAGTACAAAAGCTGCAAGTGAAAAGCGGAAAGCAAAAACTTATTTTCAGGCTTTGGACCAATTTGGCAATAATTAAAGCCGGTCTATGAGTCCAAGAGGACCTCCAGCTGGCCATTAGCCATTGGGCCATCCTCAGAGTTGAACCCTCACACAGTGCGGTCTGTTGTGGCCTACTGCTGCACAACATATGGTCCAGGGCTTTTCATCTCTCCAGGGATCAACACCCACACACGGACACATGGTTTCATCCACGCACAGGAACAAACTACCATAGCTATTTCTGCAAATGAGTGATACTACTGCAACTTGTCCAAACTATTATAATCTGTTAGTTTGCTACTACTTACATTATTGTTTTCACATCATTATCTCCAAGGACCATCAACTCACACGCACGCACCCCCTGACACACAGCCAGGGCCGCATTCAGGCCGACAGCAGCAAATCTGTCCCAGCACGACTTGTGTAATCACTCAGTTGTCCAGGGGTTTTCCATCATTGCAGAGGTTCACAAAAACATGTGTCACCCAGCATGCAAACAAGTGCAACTGCAGAGAAAAAGTATCTTGGATGAGACACAAAACGACTCTAAACAACACAGTTATTAAAGGGACGAAATGCCAATTGGTAGTTTTTATACTCACTACTGCCACCTCAGGTCTTATGTGTAACTGCAGCTTCTATATTAAGCTGGGGCATGACGGCACTTCGGACCCAAATTAACACCTTTTTGAGTGACAGCGCAAGATATTAGAGGCAGTTGTGGTAATATGTCTGAGCTCATTCTACACATTAGGACATAATTTTAACATTTTTAAACTCCCTATAGTCTCTTTAAGAATCGTTGATAGCACTTGTTTTATACCATGTAAATGTGAAAGGAGACTTTTTTGCTAAGGGCCTGTAGGAAATCCTGACCAGCCCAGCTTCTCCGACCTTACTGTCTTTTCTTTGCATAAATATCATTACTATCTATCCATTACGATATTTTAAAACATCAAATAAAAATGCCAAAAATGAGGTGCACAACAGAGGTTTTTTTTTAAACTCTTTAAATAATTTTAATATATCGCCTTGATGTGATGAAATATTTGTGCTTGATTTGACCATTTGACCTTTATTTTATATACATATAAAATTTATATATTTTTCTATATCTATTGAACAATCCCGTGGAGAAAACACACTGACACACCAGAACAGTAAGTTAACACATGCACACGGGTCGTCAGAGGAAACATTAACCAAAAACCAAAAGAAGCCACAGCGAGTGACAGCTGAATGAATAAAACATGGTTCCAGGGCGACCCCTCTCCGACCGCCCACATCCACTCTACAGGGATATTGTATACCACCACCAGCAAACATTCCCATGGGAGTCAGCTACAACAGGCCAGTGGAAATGATGACCAACTAAGGCAGGATTTAGCTTTGATTCATGCGAGGCTGTCTGCTCGATTAGAGTGGGGTTATCGGGTATGTTTTTGCGGTTGTTTTTCAATAGTTACTTTTTTCAAATACACATTGAAATCAAAACGCTGCGCAGAATATCAAACAAATACTAAAGAATATATATATTGGCTTTTTCTACGGTTTTGGATCTCTACAATACACTGCTGCCAGGAGGTAGTTACAGATGCCTCAATACTGTAGAATGTTTAACATTTCATAGGACGGCAAAAAGTCAAAATCCTGAGGAGGGAAATGCAGTCCTCAGACCACTTTTGTTGGCCCTGGAGTTTTCGGCTGAATTTAACTGACCCAAATTGCAATAGGTTGTACTTTTTGCTAGGGATGTGCCGATCCGCTTTATTGAGCTCCTGATCCGATCCGATATTTTGACACTTCATGCTGGCCGATTCTGATCCAATACAGTTCATTTTATTTTTATACAAAATATGTCAATGTTATGTTAATTAGAAAGCTTTTTAAGAAGCTGGTGTTAGTGGCAGGTTAGCAATAGTAGCCTAGCTTAGCGATAGCATGAAAGCCGTGAATCTGCGGTACTGGATCTAGAGCCACTCCAGTTAGGTTTACCACTGTGCTGCGATAAACCTCGAAGCACTGCGGTGCTGCAAACCTGCAGATTCACAGCTGTCTTTGGTATCGGACCCGATCCAGTCATCAAATCCGATACTTTCAAAATGCCCGGATCGGCTACCGATATCGATACTGAATATCGGATCGGCACATCCCTCACTATACTATCACTATCACTATACTGTAAAATGCAGTACTTTCCCTTTAATAATAAACATTTTAGTGGGAAACACCTCTGGCCTTCATAAAGATGAGGGTCAGACAAACCTTTACTAATGCAGTCATTTGACTGATTCACAAAGGTCTGTGGCCGTCCTGTTCATGTACATGTCAATGTGTGGCCCTCAGTGAAAAAAGTTAGGACACTCCTGCCTCAGGTCAGGAGATTTATACACCTAAAATAGTACACAGAAATGCAAAGTCCATCGCCACTCAATTCCATTTGGCTATAAATCAAGTCGAGCCAAGCTAATGCATGGATCTATAGTAGTCTGGGTGAATTAACGTTAGTAATAAGAGATCATGGCTCTGATTGATCCTTTATTTCCATGTCCACACCATAAAATGACCCGAGCTCCGGCACAGCGCACCATCAGTCTAATGCAGCATTGATTCTAATCTGGGATATACTGGGGTTTCAGATGGGCTATGGCTATAAAAGAGGAATGGTGGAACTAAAAATGGGTGTATCGGGTTGAATGTAAAGGCATATTTTCAACCCAATTATTAATAACTATTGCCACACCATCATAAGAATACGAAGATTTGAACCAAGAGAAAACAATGCTATGATAAAGACTAATGGAGACAGGATGACCCATTTTTCAACTGTCCAAGCATCTTTGGTCAGACAGTTTCCCCAGTCTGTGGACATGGCAATACCTCATGACAGGGCAGCTGACATTAAAACCATCTGAGGTTGTTTGAGGCGAGTGGATTGTGCCAGGAAATTGGTCGTCACTTTAGAAACCTGCAATAGATTTGTATACCACCAGAGGGCCAATCTAAATCTCAAATCCCATCCTTCACTTACACACACACACACGCACACACACACACAACACACACCACAGTCCAAGCACATTCCTGTCTACACTGGGCAATGTCCCGCAGTCATTAGAAACAGATCTCTTTGAAGGCTCACACAAACATGGCCAGATGATGCACACCTCTTTCTCACAGGCAAATGGTGCTTTCCACTGTAAAGTCTGTCAGTCTGATCGTACAGTCATTCGTGTTGATATCAGAGGTGGGATAAGTTGTGTGGGAGGGAGTGGAGTTCTCATGTGGAGGGAAAGTACTCCCTTGTGTTACTCCATCTGTTATTGGTAATCCTGCTGATAAAATTATTTAGGTCAAAGATGATAACCTTACTGGGGATTAAAAAAGTACATTAATGAGAAGTAGGAAAAGTTTGAAAAGTTTGTTTGCATCTGTAACTCAAAAATAACAGTTTAGGGCCAAGGGCATGTCCTACTCCTCCCTACAAGAGAGAATGCTCAGGACTGAGGAAGCCCCTTGGTTAGTGATCATAAATAGCCTGCCGAGGGACCAAATCAGTTTCCGCTGCTCTAGGATGAGAGGAGGTGAAAGTCTTTTTCAAGGATGTTTAGCCTGTGTTTATTGCTCTGTGACATAAAGTATGCAACGACACGATTTGGTATTAGCAAGAGACGGTCGCAAACACAGGCATACAAGTTGATACTGAAGTGAGTCGAAGTAATATCAAACAGGTGAAGTGGGGGAAAAGCGCAATAAAACCAGCTGACGGAGTCAATAACACAAGATACAGATGCACAAAAATGGCTGCTCTTTTGAAACTATACCAGGTTTAATCCATACCACTTCTTTCGGACAGACAATGACTTGAAGAACAAAAGGCATCGCCGTGTTCACATTAGCGAGCCAACAACGAGACTATTTTTATATTTTAGTGAGTCACAAAGAGTCTTCTCCCGGCAGCATGTCACTGTTCTCAAATCAAAGCTATAGTGTTTATAGCAGACAAAGCTTTGAAAGTGGGCCATGAATCGTAAAAACGTCTTTATGTCTCTCGCCGGTGCACTAAAAATCCCACGAAACAATGCATTTTAAGTCCGCAACTGGGCTGGTGCACGTCTTACGGAGCTTATTATGTTCATAAACACTGTAAGCGGTGCTCTTGTGTATTTGGATGTGTAGGTGCGGGGTTGATTTGCTCTTTTCCGGTTTCTTTTTTTTCCGGATGACAGAACGCAGCAGCCTCACCACTCGGCTAACAACCCTGGCGTCTTGAATGGCATGTAACGTAATTACTAACACCATCTGTTAATTATGGTAATACAAAAATGCATTGGCTGCCATTCACGTCCGTTCCCTGAAATTACCATAGTGCCATAATGAAACCTTTTTTTTTATCTTTTGATGCCACTTTTTAAAATTAAATCTATTTTAATTTTGAATGATTGTTAATTAACACTAAGTGATTATCCCAATGTTCACACCTCTTTGGATTTCAATACACCATCTTTATCTGATTAAAAGGATAATACAGGTCTAACGCTGATTTAAACCATATGTTTTATATGTTCATTCTTTAAACACTTCTACCAGGTCTCCTTTAAAGGATCAGGCCATCGTTTTTACATATTGAGATATGTTCTTACCTGAGCCAAGACGAGTTGATGTGTACCTGTCTGGTCTTTGTGCGTGCGCTCAGTCACGCAAAAAGACCAAAGATGTGTTTAGCATTTAGCCTCTCCCAGCATATTCCTATGGACCCAAACGGGGGTGAAGTTAAGAGAAGAGCTTGGTCGCTTCTAACTCCCCCCTGTTCGGGCCCATAGAGGAGAGGAGGAGAGGCCAAATGCAAACAACATCTTTGGTTGTTTTACTTGACTGAGTACACGCACAAAGACCAGACAGGTACACATCAACTCGTCTAAGTTCAGGTAAGAACATATCTCAGCATGGAAAAACGGTGGCCTGTTCCTTTAAGTAAGTAAATAAGTAAGTCAGCGCTTTATTTGTTATTGTATTTGTCACTGGTGGAGTCAGAGGCTAAGTTGGTTCTGAGCCCCAGATCAGATTAGTCTGTAGCCACCTTGTTTTAGTAAGTAACATTGATCCATTCCCTGCGTTAGTGTTATACATTATGCATTGTGTGTTTATGAAATTTGTGATTGATATTAGTTATAATAGAGCTTGTCTTGCAGTGTGAAGAAAATGCGTGTTACTACAGAGAAAATTATAATTAATAGTTGAATAAACAGTTGGTCATTATTCTGAAATAATTGAACAGCAGAGACAGTGGCGCATAATCAGAGGTATAAGTAGGCTTGACAGAGCTGTAACGGTCCCCAGAGACAGCCCCGAAAGCCTGGTGATGAACTGGGCACACTGCCCGGAGGAGCACAGCACAATCAGGCACAAGGGATACACATCAGCCCGAGACGTGGTTCCCTTACCACGTTATCAAAATCCTTGCGCTGTGTTTTAGCTGATGTAAATGTGTATAAAACAAGTTACAAAGCTGACCTGTACATTTGTTTCCTTAACCTGTTTGCAATAAAGGCAAAGGAGGAGCATTTTCTGTTGAGTACCATGAAACTGGAGCCCATTAGCAACAATTCTGGGCTTTCAACAAATTAAACCCAAGGTTGACAAACACTATATGACCCTATGAAATGAGGATGGGAGCAGGCAAGGTAAGACAATATGTTGGTAATATGTTGACCTGTTGATCTAATCTTAGCATGTCTGTGGACAGTCACCAGCGGTTTTATATGCACCTAAATCCTGCCCTGGGTCAGGCACATCCATAACCCTGTTTGCACACATACTCCCTCCCTAGCACCCTCTATCACATCAGCCAACAGACCCAAGATGCCCCACCTCCCCTCAGTTCAACAGTTTGGGGGAAGCCCAGATTGTCTTGCACTTGGCTATGAATGTTATTTATTCTGAGAGCACTGTGTAGAGAAAGGTGCAGGCTGGGAGGTCAAAACAGCTAGTGCAATCACTGAGCAAATCCAAAGTTGATACTGGTCAAAGCCCAGAGGTACTTTGCACACGTACTGCGGTTACGCATTATGACCACTGAAAGGGAGGTAAGAACAACATCATGGTCCTTGTTTACTGATGATATTGTGATTAAGTCAAAAACTACGCCGGAGCATCTCCAATTCTTCTTCTAGTTGGGCTTGTATGTGGTGCTTTCTGTACAAGTGGACGAATGAACTGGAGAACAAACAGACTTTACACAAAAGTCAATTTTCCCACTGATTATCCACACTGACAGGTCAGGTCAGCCACACTGACAGTAGCCATTGTAAGAAAATAGCTGATGGCCATATATGGAAACCACTTTCATCAAATAGTTTATTATATTTATAGAGTTAATATGTCGATGCAAAGCGAACACCTTCATGAAAAAAAGATTTATTTGAAAAATATTCATATTTGATCATTTTATAGCAGTTTAAAATCAAAATACAAAATGTGTACGAACACGAAGGAGATTTTCTTTTCAAATTGACTTTACACAAAAACACAAATATGCCCCAAATTCAATCTTCCCACAGATTATCCACACTAGTAGGCCAGTCATATTGAATATAGCCATTCTGAAAAAAAAAATGTGTATGTTGTAATAAAACCGGTATCTAATTAATAAGTTAAGTTAATCATTTACAAGGCACCATGTCAATTTAAAGAAAAAAAATCTCTCAATATTTGATCATTTTGTACCCGTGCAAAGTTCAAAGTCCTCTCTTCTAGCTCATATGAATTATGGTTTAATTATTTCCTCATAAAGGCTTCCAAAAGTGGAGACTATATTGAAAAACATATACGTGATGCTGGCGAGTAGAAAGCACTTTCAGCCATAAAGCCAGTACGGTTTGTGAATCCAACCACTATCAAATAATGACGAAATAGAACCCTAGAACATGAACGCAACCTATTATACTTAATGTTTTAAACTGACCATCTGCTGTACATTTCGGAAAAGATTTAGTAATAAGTTGATAACAAATAAGTAAAAGCCAAGACCAGTTTAGGAATGGCTCGAACATACATGAAAAAAGTTATCTTTATGTGCCAACGCAAACATTGATGGAGTTTTGTCTGTAATTCCCAGTAACAGATGGCTATAAGATATTTTGTGGCCCGTGCAGGTCTTGGAGAGAGCGGTTGTCCGTGTTAGAAGTGAGCATATGTTACAGGTGGTGTGTGGAAAAGCAGTAGAGAGTTGGCAGGAAGCAGTATGTGGATTCTGCTGCCAGGGCGAGCGTCGGCGCCAAGGTGAAATCAGAGTGGACTGTACAGCTGAGTAATAGACAATGCGTGTGTGTGTGTGTATGAATGAACTGCTGGATGTTAAACATTTAAGTAACTGAGCATTTTTTTATTTCAAAATCACAAATGATCCTTAAATCAGGCTTTTAATCATTGTATAACGCTGCATTTTTGATTATACATATATAATCTGTTTAATGGATATACTGTATGTTAGTAATAAAGCTTTCTGAGCAAACCAAATGCCGGAATCTGTCATCTGCTGACCCACAATGAAGTTTGAATATAATTAACATGTAGGAAAGCATTTGCAATGGAGAAACTCTGTGTGCTGAATTCATTAAAAACAGTCTATTAAAAAAGACTGGACATTAGAAACACAGAGGACACATCAAGATATCAACAGGTGGCTTGAGGAAGACTGAATATGCAAAATAACGGAACTCTTTCAAACGTTTAAATAAGAGGTAAATATTATTACATGGTTAAAAGCTTTTCTGGAGCCTGGACTCTTCTGGAAGTGATCGTAGGACTTTCCTTTTTCTGTTTAGGACTATTCCTAAACAATGTGCTAATGCAATAATTTAAGCAATAAGGTCAAACCGTGTTGGCTTGATAGTTCGCTGGCTTGATAGAGCATTTCCAAAACTGCAGCTTACCGGAGATGTGGTCCAAGAATCCACCTGTTTGATACAATCTGAAGGAAACTATACTAGTCATGCAATCGTACTGTTATGCCTGAATAATGTGAATTCAAAGCACAAATGAGACAAAACACACTGACATTTTAGTGTAACTATTATGTTATAAATAACCCTTGTGTGTGTCCAGAGTGGGCTAATGGGGACCACTTGTGTGTGTGATGTGGTTGATGGCAGCTGCATTCTGCTGCATGGGTCTGCACGTGCTGGTGAGAGTCGGTTTGGTGCCTGTTTGATAAATAGCATCCAGACATTGGGTTAAGAGGCAAGGCGGCCCAGATGGACTACTGTTATACCCATCCTGCCAACAATGGGGAAAAAAAGAAACTCACACACAGCTGAATCTCTATGCCAGGGTGTAATGTACTGACATTTACTCAACGATGCATGTGGGCACCAGCATCACTAATTTATCCCCCAGGGTTTGAGGACATAAACCTTATAGCCTGCGATTACTTCTGTTTTATATACTATACTATAGGACATTACAGACTAGTCGACCTCATTTTAGACGAGTCGACTAGTCTTGTGTTAATCTCTCTGCCCCTCTCCCTTTCTCTCTACCTAGTTTTAACATTAATGTCAAAGCAGAACCCTTTTTCCGTGTTTCGGTGGGACAATAAACAGTGTTACACCTAGTGACTACTAGTGGCTAGTCTTTTTGTTGGTTAGCGTTCACTTTTAGTGCTCTACATATAGTTAATTAGTGATGATCTACGCACTGTTTTTTGGAGGCACAGGTAACACTGAGCATTGCCTAAAGATTAAACTAAAACCTATGGAAACAAGCCACTATACTGTATATTAATTTAGAAAATAATCTGCAAAAGCTTCTTACAGGTGAGACTACATTATAACACGACAGATTTGGGCGCGGACTTAATGTACTTGATATAAGTGAAGCAGTATTCCTCTGTGGTTAATATGATGTCGTCATCACACAAATAGTAGACTCGACTTCGACTATGTTGACAAAAAAGTCGACCTCTAAAGTCGTAGTTGTAAATGCCCAACAACATACCCTCTAACTGTGAGGCAAGAGCGCTAACCACTCAGCTAGATCTTTTTGGAAGCCTAATCGCGGTGGCTCAGGAAAACTGTGTGATGGTCAAGAAAGAGAGAACGTTTGAATGAATTTAAGTCATCAGTTTAAGGGGGGTATCATGCAATATCGACTTTTTAGAACGTTACAGTATTGTTCTCTCATCAACAACATACCTGAAGTTGTGTTTCAAAAACATGCCTGGAGTTGTGTTTCGCAACATGCGCAGCTTTGAGTAATCTTTGAATTTTTCCCAGAGGCTATTCTTAGCAGCGGGGCGGCGGCTCTCGAGAAGCTCCTCCTGAGGCCCTAAGTTTCCAGAAAATGCTTTCCTTACCCCTCGATCTCTTACTAAGCTTGTCCTTTTATCATGAAGAACGCTCGCCATCGCTTCACTACAGCCACACAAGCTGATTGGTGTATTTTTTTAACTTCTTTTTTTCTCTTTATCTTATCTAAGTCAGCACGTAGATGAATGAATCGTACCACCTTGGTGGCTGTGGTCTGATAACGATAAAACACTTATTTACTACTTATCTAAAGCAGAATAGTAACACTGGCAAACTCTGTTACTGTTAATAATACCCAACAAATGTGACTTTAGACCTGATAACAATTTCAAACGCTCCTCCCATTTCCCCCTAACTCAGCACCTTTTACTGGAAGGGTAATTTTGCCCATCTCCTCACCTCACTGGGATGAGGTAGTGTGTGGGTTTGGGTGGTATAGGGGCTTGGATGGGACTTTTTTTTTCTTCATAATGTTCAGCAAAGGGGTGTCTTCTGTCTACCACATCCTCTCTCTCCTGATCCAGGAAAACATACACACTTCCAGGACTTCAGCTCCCCCACCTCCCGCCACCAGACCCATCCTCAGCCAGGGACTTTCCACTGCTGCCCTGCCCAGCTCCGGAGAGGGCCAGTCAGCTGCACTCACAGTCACGCTCCCTGTGTGCAGAAGACCTCCATGCAGTCATATGGTCACGCTTCTGCACTATTTCAGTCTTTGATCTAAACTACAAAAGAAGTGAACTCAAAGTACTTAATAATAAATGAGTCAAGTAAAATAAATGGATAAACACTGGATTTATGCCTTTTTGTAATTTTCTAATAAAACTGCCTCAGAAGTTGTTGTGATTCAAACCCCAGGTGTATCTTTTCAGTCTTTTCGTGACAGCACTCAATTAGGATAACAGTAAAACCCAAATTACACAAACAACTTTGATCAGAGTACTGTATCCTGGTGCTGCTTACATTGTCACTACTATAACCCTTTCTATCATCAAGCTGGATCGAATCAATGACTAAATCTTCTATAGTCTTCAAAAACATATATTAAATTACTCAAGTATCTCGGTACTTTCCACTCCATCAACCCAAGCATCTGAAATTTACATCAATGAGAAAACTGGGGTAAAAGTCAGTATTTCTCTTCTCTGCAAGGATAAGTTGAGTTACACTTTATTAATCTCTGTAGAGAAAGTTATAGTATATAGTTATAGTATAGTATATGAAATGAGTTATAGTATATGAAATGAGTAAAAAACCTGTAAGAGCCAACTTTTCATCTGGTTTCTCACAGAGAGCAAGTCTTCGGCATCACTCTCTGACTCACTTATACTGAATAAGACATTCTAATAATGTGAATAAAGACGCCGGGGGAAGATGAAATGATCTCCAACAGGCATGAGGTTGTAGATGAGATATTCCCATAACATTTCAAAGAAAAATAAAATCAGGCTTTAATTCCATCATTTGGATTTTCAAGCCCCCAAATATGGCAGGTATTACAGTTTTAAACGCTTTTCTAGGCAGCCAAGACTCTTTCAATTCAGGATTTTAGCACTTTCTTCCTTACAAAAGTCTTTCAGAGCAAATAGATTTCTGGGCTGTTGGTTTATCCACAGATCTTCAACGATGTTCAGGTCAGGAGACTCTGAAGGCCAAGGCAAAACCTTCAAACTGCACCTCTTGTTGTAAAGTGTATTGAAGTGTGTTAACAATCAATAATCCTATGCTTTTTAACTTCAGCCCTTTCACAGATGGTGTTAAGGTTTCCATTAGAATTTGTGGGAAATTAATTGAGTATATTCTTCCCCCATGGTGTTATATCGCAGCCTTTGCCACTGGCTGCAATACAACCCCATGGGATGAATCCACCCCCAGGTTAAACAGTTAGACAGATGTTGATCTCCAAACGGACCTTTGCTCAGTTCGGTCAAAAAGTTCTATTTTGACTTGTTTTTTTGTCTCCAGAATGCATGAGGCGTGTCTTAAAATTTTTGCATCCCACTGTAGAACATTTTCGTCCAGAATAAGCAAAGTTTGAAGAACAAAAGGGCACCGAATTTCATGAAGAGAATATCTGTCCAACTGTTAAACCTGGGCCTGGATCGGTCATCCTTTAGACTTGTACTGCAGCCAGTTCTGTGTCCTTCAGAGTTTCCTGACCTAAACACAATTGAATTAAGGGCTAAAACCCCTCAAATTAGAATTGGAAGACTCTTGGCTGCCTAGAGAAGTGTTTAAAGTTGTGATACTGCCATATTTGGGGGCTACAAGGTATTATTTCTGCACCGTGCCAAAACCTTTTCAATCTTACCCTTGCTCCATTATTCACCTCATTAGAATTTTTTATCCAGGCTGCCTGAACTTTCACAATTCACTGTATAACATAATTTGCGCAAATGGATTCAAAATACTCTTGTCTACATCACCTGACGCCCCGAGCTGCACCACACTGGGAAAGTACCTATTTCTTAAGAAAGCTGTGACTAAATGAAGTTGGCCACAACATAAACATCTCAGGAGTCCAACTGACCATGGGCTATTATAACTATGTCCACTCATTCTGGTGCTGCTAATCCTTGTCCATTTACTGATCTTAAAACCTTACATTAGCGTTCTAAAAATAGAGCAAAAAAGACAACCTTAGTCAGTGTAATTGTGGCTTTCGATCTGAGGAATATGTGAGGAGGAGTAAAGAAAGGAGACTTGAGACATCTATGCACTGTCCTTGACCGAAAGTAACACAAAGAGGCATTGTTGGAGGTAAGAGTGAAGATTCATGTCTTGTTGTGACGCAGTGTTGAGCACCTGCAACAGACTTGAGAGCAAATAATGCTTCATTGAGACAAAATAGAAGTTCAGGAATATAAAAGTAGTATGATAGAACTCCATATTAGTTGCCATAGATCTGGAGTGTCAAACTCATTTTTGGTCGTGGGCCAAACTTCTGCTCTCACATCTGGTCGCGGGCCACTTTTAATGTAAACAGGAACATACTATAGAGAACATTTTTCCAATAAATTAATCATAATAATTATGATTTGGTCAAAACCCAAACTTGACTGTAGCCTAATCAATAACAGCTTACACTTGTCACACGCTATTATTGAAGCCACAGGTCCGGCCCATTTACCACATGGCTATAATGTGTTGTTTATATCCGGATCTCTCATTATGTCAGTGCCCTCTGCTGGACACGTGTGAAAATCTTTCCTTTATTTAAACTTAAGCTGCCCCCTAGTGGCTGGAATTAGCATTCTGGTTATTCTTTAAAAAAAAAATCATAACTGCACAGGACACATACTCTGGAATTTATGCTCCAGATTAAATCATCTCAGGGGTGTAACACATGCAGCCCAGGATGGGATGTTTGTCCCCAAGAGGTTTAAAAGTTTCAAAAATGTTTGTCATAACACTGCATTTGCTGTATGATAATAATCGTGTTGACCCTTTCTGGTGTCTTATACAGAGGTCTTTGCAGCATCCTTTCCATTGGTAATCAGGAACAATTACAATCCTAAACTGTTTTTGCAGTTGTCAACTTTTCAAACACAGAGTCTCACAACAAAGAATAGAAGCTGCCCATGTGGAGGAGTTGCCCTACATGCCATAACAGTAGTTCCAGTATGGAGTGTGACAGTATAGCGTGGAGGTCAGCATGATCACAGCATCCTGGAAGCACCAAAACCAAAATACCACAGAGGAGGACGCGATCTGTAAACAATATGTGCCCATGCTCACACATATCTGCTTTCAGGAGCCAAGTGACTGTCACTCACTCCCCAGCATCCACAGAGTTCTTTCTTCCCCCCCCACACACACATGCACAGCCATATACACACCAACCACATTATACGATTGACTATGAAAGGACATCGGGCTCATAACTCCGTTCCCCTGGGGCAAGAGGGACCCCGTCACTGTCAAGCGAAAAACAAAACAAAGAGATGGGAAAAGCAAGCAAAATAAAGGCAGGAGAGGAGACAGGCGCCGTGTGATTAGAATAAACGGGCCAAAGATGAAGGCAGCCAGGACAGAGGCTACTAGCATTCCTTTAATATTATTGGGAAATCTTCCACCCTTCTTTCATGACTGAGGGGACGGCGGCAGGTTGGGTGGATTTCTAATAACCAGCAGCCCGGGGGTTATTGTGTTTCAGTGCAATGTGGGTATATGGGGCTCTGTGCGATTTTTCTGTGAACAGATCTGCATTGGGATACAAAGGATGTGTGGCCACAAATACCCAAAAAGGGAGGCTAGAGAAGTGAAAGCAGTTGATCAAAATACAACGTCAAAACAGCAGCTATGTATAAGACGGAAACAGGTTAAGCATGTTAAAGTATTCTTTCCTTAGTGGATTGTGATGAAAGCTACAAAGTATAGGTTCCTTGGTAAAATTGTCCATGATCAACAACCTCAGAGTGATGAAGAGGGAAAACAGGTCAGAACAGGAAGGAAATTGTCCCCCCCCAAAAAAAAATCCAGCTCCCTCTCAGTGGGACTTTCCTGGTGAAATAAAGGTACGAAAAAAAATAATGTATCACTGGTAATAGTGCAATAATAATGCATAGACATGTATAGTGGTTTAGTGGCTTATTTGGACGGGACAGTGCATGTTAATGAAAACACATGGGTCTCATGCATGGTCTATTGTACATGTTTTTAGTGGTAGGGGAAACCGGAGCAGCCGATTGAAACCTACGCAGACATGGAGAGAACATGTAAACGCCACACAGAAAGGCCCATCAACCTTCTTGATGTGAAGCATGAGCATTAGGGCTGTGCAATTAATCGAAATTCGATTACGATTTCTATTACAACAGTAAACGATTACAAAATTAGCATAATCGCAAAAAATCGATTATAATTTTTTTTTCAATTTTTCCCAAAAAAAAAAAATTCAATTTTTTTTTTTTCATGTTTTTTTTTCAAATTTTTAATTTTGGGATTTTTTCACTTTTTTTATGGATTTTTGTCTTTTTTCTGCTGGATTTTTGTCTTTTTTCTGCTGGATTTTTGTCTTTCTTTGCTGGATTTTTGTCTTTTTTCTGCTGGATTTTTGTCACTTTTTTGATGGATTTTTGTCTTTTTTTTATGGATTTTTGTCTTTTTTCTGCTGGATTTTTGTCATTTTTTGCTGGATTTTTGTCTTTTTTGGGGGATTTTTGTCACTTTTTTGCTGGATTTTTGTCATTTTTTTGCTGGATTTTTGTCACTTTTTTGATGGGTTTTTGTCTTTTTTCTGCTGGATTTTTGTCTTTTTTTGCTGGATTTTTGTCTTTTTTCTGCTGGATTTTTGTCTTTTTTTGCTGGATTTTTGTCTTTTTTTGCTGGATTTTTGTCGTTTTTACTGCTGGATTTTTGTCTTTTTTTGCCGGATTTTTGTCACTTTTCTACTGGATTTTTGTAACTTTTTTGATGTTTTTTTTTAAAGGCAACAAATAATCGTTTGAATAATCGTGATTTCAATTATGACAAAAATAATCGTGATTATTATTTTTTCAATAATCGAGCAGCCCTAATGAGCATTAAGTTGCTTTACAATTTCGTCCATAATCAGTTCCTTCCATACTTGGTAGTGGTTAGACAGGTCGCCCCGACCACACATTCACGTACGAGTCACCCAAGGCTTCCTGATATTTCCTCAGGTCTCCCATCCAGATACTAACCAGGCCCAACCTTCATTAGCTTCCCGAGATCTGATAGACCGGGAATAGCACAGGTGGTATGGCAATTAGTTTGAATACAACTAAAAACGTCCCACTGACACAGGGCCATTTAGAAATGACTCTGTTTGTGGTATAATGTTTTTTTCTATATTATCTTCGACTGCATGCATGCCCTGTCAACAGAAAAGGAAAATATAATGCATTAAAAACATCTCATACTAACAAAATATATTTGTACTGAAAAATGTCGATAATGCAAAAAAATTATTATATTGTATTAGACAGAAACATAGAAACTATTTAGTGGAAAATTTTAGCAACAGTGGATGTTTTGTCTATGGACTGAAAAAAAATAGTTTGTTTATGGAAAGTGCTTGAGAACAGGGGTTTTTGGAGTGTTTTGAGTGGTACGAGAGACCCCACACCTCACTGCCCTGTCCTAACTTCTGCTTATGACAACACCACAACACAGCTTATTATATTGGAATGTGAAACTAGAAAGACTCGGAAAAAAATACACAATGGCCTGCTTACTTACAGATATATATTTTTTTTTAAAGCCAATTTTTGTTTTTTGTTTTTTTTTTATGCAAAAACTCTCCTAATTATGTCTGTATGTGACTCGGGGATGCCATTGATACGCATTCAACCAGTAAAAAGTTTTAATCCGGCACACAAGACAATCTTGTATTTATTTATTGATATATATTTTTGGACAAATTTGGCATAATTTCTTGACTCTCACAGCAAGACGTGAAATGTGAAGGGAAAATAACCCCAGCGGCATGAAATAATGCAAGTTTGCTTTGCTTCGTGAGATCGCTTCGGATGGACAAGATACTATTTTGTTTTTATTTATATATTTTTCTCTTCGCTGAAGTGCTGTGTTGTCTGTTTAGTCAAGACGGTATTTTGTGTTGTTTTGTAATCCTGACTTGGTGTTAGTTTGTTGAAGACTGTTGAAATTGTTATGGATTGTTTGTTTGTCTTTGTTTATCTTTAATAATAATGAACAATGAATAATTGAACACATTTTTTTTTTTAAATTGTATTTTCCAATTATGCTATTTTTGTAATTGTTAAGTGTAAAAATCTAAATCATAATCTAATTTCGATTAATTGCACAGCCCTATATGAAGATGCTTCATTTAACATCTACCCTTTGACAATCCAAATGGCAAACCATGTTTTCTGTCATGCGCTGGATGCTGGAGTGCCTGTTGAGTCACACGGATGGCATTGTCATGACTGTGATAGTCAAAGAGGACAGTGGGGTGAAGGGGGTGGGTATGGTGGCGTGGGATCAAGTGACAGTGAGGTCATAAGCTGCAGGTCTAAAGGGAGAGGATGGAGCCGGGTCAGCAGATCCCACACCTGCATCATCCACTGCTGAGTACAGTGGGACTGCTGGCTCCACAGTGAAGTCTGAGAATAAACTTCACAAGAGCTGTCTTTTTTTAGAAGATGACTAAAACCTGAATGAAAATAAGGCGAGTGCTGAGTGTGTTTTCTCTTAAGTGGATACACACTCCTGAATATCTGTAACTTGAAGACATGAGTCAGTCTGTGCAGCCAAGGCCATGTGTATTTTATAAGAACCAAGAGCTGCTGAATCAGATTTATAAGTCCATTTCCTTCTGGGGTCAAAGCATGAGTGATGTGGTCATAATAAGCTGGTATAGAGTTGTGTCCAATCTTAACCAAACCAGACCAAACCTGGAAAATCACCACATCGCTGCCTTTTCGCCAACACAAACCAGCGCACATGATCCCACTGGTTCAACCAAAGCTCCCACTGAAGACGGCACATTTCCAGGCAGGGTCAACACTAAGCACCTGGGAAGGAACTTACCGTTAAAATAATATAAAGGAAAGAATCAAAGTCAAGAAAAACCCTGCATATCAATGCAGATTTTCCGGTTCACATTCAACAAAAGATGAGTATGTGGTCAACAATGCAAACATGTCATGAGTAAGGGGTTAGAGGTATGAGTAATGCAGGACTGTAAGGGTAAAAATGTACTGCCAGGACCTGCATTCAAATGAGAGAAATTAATTCTAATCTGGTGGTAAAAGCTGATCTATTGAGCTAAGGTTAAATGGAATTACTACCGTGCTAGATAACCTTATAGAAAACCTACATCAATTATGAACTCCATCAATCACAATTACAAATTTCATACTTTTTAAAGTCAGTCCACTAGGCATCCTCTCCTCAACTAAAACTTCTAGTTCAAATTCAACAATAAATATGTGTGAGGTTGACAATGTAAACAAGCTGTGAGTAAGACGTGAGTGGCATTAGTCGTGGATGACTTAACAGTGAATCATAGAAATGCACTATATGACTGGACTGGAGCACCACATTCTACTCCACAATCTTACCACACTCCCACACACTTTAGCATAACTAAAAAGAAATAAGCATCTTATTAACCCTCACTTTTATTTTTAGACTGAAGTACATTTTAAATTCATATTACATGTTTACAAAAATACAGTTTGATTGAAAAAAAAGTGGGAGCTCAGAAGAAAAGCTTTTTTTTGTTTTTGCTTTATACTGTATAATTGGGCAGTTCTTTTCATTTTAAAGCTTGTGATCCCAATACCCATCGTGATGTACTATGCGTATTGACTCTCTTTTATAGTGCAGTGTAGTTTTTTATATGCAGTTTGTGTGGTAGTTCTGCCAAAGACCTCAACACGATATATCAGGTACTGAAGGACCGTAGAACAATACACAACAACTTCTAATGCAAAATGTACTTCGCTTTAACAATATTTCCCATGTCTCTTGCTATTTTAATTCCTATATATTACATGGTCATCCAGAATGACACCAGTTCCATCTCAACATTGTATGTAACAAAATGTTTGTCAATGTGGCGATTGTTAGTAAATGGGGCTCTACACAATAGCAAATAATAAGTGCCTGTTTGTCGAAATCGGATGTTTTTGTTTTGTGCACTTGCCGCCACATGTATCTCATTGTTTATGCTGCGAATAGACAACAGGAGGAAAAAGCGATAGATAAAGGTCTTTGATGTTGGCGCGTCTTTGGTCCACATCCCTCCTCTAGTGCGACTTGTCACTTGGTCCCCTCTCTCAACTAACCCCCTTGATTTGTGGTTAGGGAGTAAATCTGCGCACCTCACATCCCCGTTGTCCCACCTTTGATCGTCTCTTTTCTCTTCTGCCATCACAAACTCCGTCTAATTGCTTCTTTTACCCCGCAGCCCGCCCCAGTCGTCACCACTCGGGATGCCTGGCCCCTCTCTGTAGGCTGCCGGGAATCCGTGTGGACATGATAACAAAGCTACAGTTCTCCAGTGTATAAGAATCAGTGCGCAGTGCTTCCTCCTTGGGATCTGAGGCACTTCCTGGAGAACTGTGGAAGCAGGCATGAGGTTTTTTGTTGTTGTTGTAAATTAATAGTGTAGTAAATATCAAGTCACTTTAATAGGTCAATGACAGAAAATATAAAATGATAGACAATGTAGTATGTGAAGAAATGCCACAATAAACTTGCTTACAGTTACAGCCTTGATTAACTTAAAAATCAAAATCTGTGTATAACAGGAGGCACATTGTTTATCACAGCAACAAAAAGAACAGATCAGACGTGAAGAGCTATTTTGCTAATAGACAAACGACTGCCCAGTACAGCAAAAAACGTCAATGGCCTTTTAGAGATGCTTAAAAGGTTACGTTTTGTGGAAGAATACGAGCAATCGCTGTTATTGTTTACTTACGCAATTTTCGCCAGATGTTTTGGTTAATGGTAGGCAACAGCTGATACATCCAGGTCTCTAACTCGGTTTTATAACATCTGTTACAGCGCAAGAGAAGCAATGCCCTGTTTGGACATTGTTTTTGCTGATCATAGGATCTTAATAACATTTTCATCAGATGTGAAAACGTAAAATGCCTACTAGGGCCAACGGATGTGACGACATCGCGATCGCTCGTATAGAATTACATATTCTCAGTAACCTACTTGTACTGTTTGACAGTGTTTGCTTCACAACAAAAGTGTTGTATGCATGTTCATAAACATGGCTCTGAGTGTCAAGAGAGTAAAGATCATAACACACAGAGGAGGTGTTGTTTTAACAGTTATGAGACATAGGCAACAGTGTGAACTGGCATACAGATGTTCATATAGCTTTACATGCAACTGTTGACGGTTAAGTTTGCCACCACTTTTAGAGCACATCTGGATATGTTGAGGATGACTAAATGCTTACGGTACAGGGGCGCTATATTAAGGTTATTCCAGTCAATCTATTTGTGCTGCTTTGAGAGTGAGAAGAGGCGAAGGATAGTGCTGTGATCTCTAATGATTGCTCTGAGTGTACGATACAAATTCCTACAAGGTGGAGATAACTACAGAGCCGCCACGCCCCTCTACCCTTCCACATCCTCTGCTCTTTCTTTCTCTTGTCCTCCTACACATCTTAGCCCTTTCATGTGCAAAGCAGATGGAGTCAATTGACATGCTAATGAGAGCCGCGCAGCTTCACAGCGGTCCTGCAGCCACATCTTCACCACACATAAACACAAGTATGTACACGTGTGGACAGTGAGGACTTGGATAGAAATATATGGCACATGTAGACCACCCGAAAGGTTCACAAGATTGGATACTATTATCATTGCATGTGATTTTGGCAAATTAGATCACATTAAATAGTATTCAGTTCAAATCAGTATCATATTGAGTAATGTCATTTTATGCTGTTTTAATAAGACACACCATTTACAGATAAAACCCAGGAATTGGTCCTCAGTGTTTGATAATCATAGTGAGGTTGAAAAGTTCATTTAAAGCCTGGTCAGACTGCAAAGCAATAGAGCGGCTGTGTGTCCGCTTAAAATGTGTGTCAGCTGTGTATAATACAGTAAGTACACCGTTTGGAATTTCTCACATTTCCTGCCTGAATAAAATGTGGTCTGAGCTTCATCAAAATCATAAGGATGAGTAAACAGTGTCTGCTTAAACTAATACCACCCAAACATTTACATTTTATCATATTTTTATTTGCCATAATATGTAAAAATTCACAGGAGAGCGTGGAATAAGTAAGTACACCCCCTGAATCTCACTGAACTTCAACAGTTTTGTAGAGAGGAATGGTCCAAGATTCATCCTGAGCGTCTAATCTACAATTACAGAAAAGCAGTGAGATAGCAGGTGGGATGCAGTGAGATTGTGCCATGAGGGGGACATGCAAGGGGGTCTTCAAGGAAAAAAGGTTGGTAAACCACTGTTGTAAGCCACTTGGATAATGTGGCCATTATGATTAAGACTCCTCAAGTTATGTAAAATTTAGATGTAAATTAAACACAGGACAGTAAAAATATATGAGAAATGAATCTTTAAGATCAATACATAAAGTTCATAATTCTCTATTCTCCACATGTTAACGTAAATATTCTAGACTTCCGTCCTCTGTTTCTGAGCATCACTCTTGCTTGTGTTGTTGATAGGTGAGTGCACTGAGCAGTACTTGAGGCCACATTAACGGGTGACATTTACGACGGCACAAGTGTGTGAGAGTGGCAGGCTCGAGAGCTGAGTGATATACAGCGCCCTATCAGAAGACAGGAGTCAACTGCTCCCACTACTCCCTACCCTAAAGGGCACGCTTTACAGCCAGCTCCTGATATATGCCCCGGCAAGCAGCAACTTTTATTTAGGAGCCCCTTGTTGAACCTTGTCTCCTCTGCATCATTATTTATGAACTTATTAAAAGAATGGTATGGCCCTACTCACTGGTTAGTTACACTTTATTGGAAATGTAATGAACTAACTACATTAAGCCATGTGCATTGAAACAGTTCCTTATTTTGTTTTTACAATGTCTGGATATACTCACTAAACAATGTAGTAATGTTTGTGTTCTTTCCATTTTCCTCTTGCAGGCTAACCACATATGAACGTGCATATGATATTTGCCTTTTTCTTTGCACATCAAGCTGCATGCTGCAGACTGCACAGCTCAAATTAACAACAAGAGGAGTTTGAGGAATAAAATTGAAAATATTGTACCATTTTCACATTGTTTTTCAAGCCCTGTACACTATACTTTTCTCAATGAGTCAAAAGATTCATACAGTGAAGTCGAATGAATCACATTCCTAGTCAGTCCCTATGGTTGTGTGTGTAATGAAGCTTTGTGATGGGACAGCCCAGATGAGTACAGAGCCAGGCGTAGGCAGGGAGCAGCGGTGTTAATTTATGACTAACACTTAGACCATGGATCAATTGCCAGTAAATGTCTAAAGGCTCAAGACAGAGAAAGGCATTAAAGTATGGGATGCTTTGGATATTACAGATACTTTTAAGAATGTCATTCATCACAGTCGTACGCAGCTTTCAATCTTGAATATGTTCATGCGTATGTTGGGTAAGTAAAAAATTATGAATGCGGCAAAACCCACAATGAAACACAAAAAAGAGTATATTCCCTCAATGTTTTTTGGTTTTGTTTATGGGTGGAAAATAATCATACTTTTGTGGCAATATCAGTCACAGTCAATGACCGGTGTAGGCAAATTGGTGAATGTATTCAGACAAAGATCAGAGTCCCATCTTCTAGTAGGTAGTCAACACTTAACCCACTGTGCCATAATGGTCCAAACATGATAGACTATTGACGGTAGACATTTTTGTTTATTTTGTTGATCTTTTGTTTGTTTGATAAGTAAGCACAGGAAAGCACGTAAAAGGACAAAATATTTTCCTTGCAATGTCTGTCCATTTCTAGAAAAAAAAATATTTATCTCTGGTTTTATTTCCTTTGAGGCTGAATTTTTTAAGTAACTCCAAGCCAGCGCAGAGTAAAACCTTTTTTTTTTTTTATGATCAATGTTAAGCAGCTGAATGTGCAGCGATATATCATTATGCAATTGGCACTGCACTAAATTAGCACAAAGAAAATACCATTGTAGTTTTACATCAGCTTTTCTGAGCCACATGAAGTGTCTCATATAGTCGTCACTTGTAAAATACAGTTCACTCCTTGCATTGTGACCACTTCTTCCAGTCGGCACATTTTCCCAGCGCTGAATAAGCTGCTCCACATATGCCTGGGAAAGCGCTTTTTTTGCTCTCTCTTGGGCTCTGTGATAAGTCATGGCCATTCCAAATCATACAAACTAGAGATTGTGAGTGCGCCAAAGCATGATTGTAGATGTGTGTTCAAATGTGCGGTGGTGTTTATGCACGTCCCAAAGGGGTGGTTCTCTGTTTGGACTGTATCAGGTGTACAGGCTGTAATGAAATCAAAATGGCACAAAGAGAGACTAAGACTATTTCTGAAAAAGCAGTCTGTTTTCAGAGCTCATGGACCCGGCCCTTACAATAAATAATCTCTTCAGGTATTGGTCTTATCTGACTAATGCACTCTATTGTAAACCACCATGCTGTAATTCACAGGAAACTGTGAGGGGAGAAAAATGTAAGTAAAAAGTGAGTGCAGTGATGCCCTTTAAAAAGTAAAAAAGAAAATAAATACATTAAAAAGTAGGTTACTCTGTAGCTGCTAGTAAAATGCTAATGCTGGCATAGTATACATTATTTTGTTTGGTGAAAGCAAGGAAATTATTTATTTGTATTATTTGTATAATACAATTATTATACAAATTGTATTATTTGTACACCGTTTACAGACAGGGTCACAAAGCGCTTTGCATGGGACAATTTACATTCACGGCAAACATAGCGGTTGTGTAAGTTGTGCACGTACTAGCCACAGCTGCCTTTTGGGACACACCGACAGAAGGACGGCTGCACACATCTGCACCAAACTAACTAGCTAACTAACTAACTACTCACTCACTCACTCACTCACTCACTCACTCACTCACTCACTCACTCACTCACTGACAATGGGCAAGTGGATCTAACAAAAAGAAGGCAGGTGCTCTTTGTGAATCCATGACCACTTGAAAAATTACTTTTCTTTCAACAAATAAGGATTTAAGGTAAAGATAAGAGGGGGTTTGAGTGTGAGAGTTGGACAAAACACATCAAGCAGCCACCCATGTCCTCCAGCTAACCTCTGACCCAGGCCTTTAGAGGTTGTGTGTCTTAGTAGATACTTAAACCTTTCTGCAGGTTTTTTGACCTGTCCTTCCTGCCTGCCAGAGCCTTCCCCTAAGTCTTATCCACCCCCTCCAGCACACGGCCACCAAGCAGCCTACCAATAATCCCTAGCCAATCAATAGTAACTGTTCTCTCGATAATTCATAACATTAACATACACTCAATGGTCCAGCGGATGGATGGGGAAGACATAGGAGGGCCATCATTCCAATATCGATCCCTCTGAGAAGGAGTCGATAGGCGCGAGGTGATGGAGTTATAGCCCCCTGCCTGCTACTGGTGGAGCCACAGTCAGGACTAGGCTCAAACAAATAGACAACTGCATGGTATATTAAACCGTACGGGTGAAATCACAGAGTATCTCACGAGCCACTACCGGTAAACTGAAATATTTTAAATATATACCAAAGCTGTACAGTGAAGACTCTGGCTGGTCTGACTCTGTGTAGATGAGTGTGGATTTATGTCTCACCTTGGAAAGTTCCTAGCACAGTCTGTTCAATATCCAAACAAACACATAGAGAACAGAAAACATCAAAGACATTTACCAAATCACCAGAGGTAATTAACAATGTTACTTAGAGGCAGAAGTGGGTAGAGCAGCCCAAATATCTATTCAAGTGTAAGAGTGATGCTACTTTCCTCCACTGGTGCACTGGTGTCTTCTTCCTCCTAAAGTCATTGACCATCCCCATGGTTTTGTCCTCATTCAGAAGCAGTGAATTTTCCTGGGACCACTTGGGAGCCACCACAGAGCAACTGCTTGATATGTCAAAGCAACCAGTATGAAGTCTTTGAGGGAAGATGGAATGGGCCTCTTTGGTACCAGTACCATGCGGGAGGTTTTCCACAGCACCGATTTCTTCTCAGGCTGAAATTGAAGAGGACTATAGACAGCTGTACAGCAAAAGTCCTCAGGATACAGGAATTGGCATGGTCAGAGCCAAGACTGCAGCAGCCTGCTGTGTACAGTTCTGTGGTGGAGTCTTCCTCGTTCCCTCCACTCTTCACTGACTAAAAACATGCTACCTTTTCAAGCCTTCATAGCGTGAATCTGTGTTGAAACGTACTTTTAATTCTAAAGGTGCGTACAGACCAAACGCGCGTCCACGCCCCATCTGCCTCTCGTTGGACGCCAAACAACGCCGCTTCACATACTTCACACTCGCGACAAACGCCTGTTTGCTCGCGCGTGAAGTTTTGCAAGCGTCAAACATAGGAGGCGTGTCTGTTGACTCAGGGGGCACTCACACTTGGCATCCGAACCTGCCACTCTCCAGCTCGTTTGAGGAAAGGCCTGGATGCCCCGAACGGCCCGCGCTCACACTTACACAAACGAACCGAGCCGTGGCCGAACACGAGGAGTTGTTTACAAGTGCACGTGAGCAGCAGCAGCGCAACATAATGCGGAAGAAGAAAAAAACCTAAGCAGCTGCGTGAAATAATGTCTACTATGAGCCCTGTCAAATCTCTTCACTCCACTTTTCTTTGCATTTTACTACCGTTTAACAAAAAGGGCTGTGGTGAATATAACAGTCGATTTTAATAAAGCAGAGAAATAGAGAAGTGCGCGTCCCTCTGTCCCGCTCAGCTGAGGCGTAAAGTCAGCCCGAGACGTGCGTGAAGCGGCCAGGGCGTCGGGAGTGAGCGGTCGGGGAGACGAGCGGTTTGTGGCCCGGGGTCCGGGGGAGCCGCCCGGGAGCGAAGCGGTCGGGGCCGGGGAGACGAGAGCGAGGCAGCCGCTGCTCTGTTTGATAAATACAGCCTTTTCTCACTGTTTTACGTGACAAATGCACCCGCCCATATGTGGTAGTACGCACTTCCGCTGGCAAACCAATCACCGCTACACCCGATGCTATATTAGGGGCGCAACGCACCTTCAGCCCTCCCTTTCGCCTCTGACGTCGCATAGCTTAGCCTGGGGACGGAGCTGCTGCGTTTGGCCGGCGTCTCGTGCCAAACACACGATTCAGTTGTACAAGGCGTAAGGCCGCGCAACTGAACTACGCTTTCGCCGTATGCGTCTTTGCATGTTGGCGTTTCTCGAGCTCACGCCTCTGCCGTGCGCGTGCTCTACCTGCCGTCCCCGTGGGCTGTGGCGTTGGGGCTTTTCCTCGCCGTGCGTATGCGGTGCAACGCGGTCGTATTGAGAGAGGACCGGGCGAATCGTGTGCGGAGTGCTTCAATTGACGGATCCTGTTCCTACCTCCCCTTCTTCTTCCATATGGTCGTGATCGCTTCGAACTGCTGGTCGCTTGGTCAAAGTAAGCGCCCACCCGGCGCACAAAGTTAAAGCTGCGTACGAACTGAACTGAACTCAATTGACCAGGGCGCGAGGGCTCCCGCACCTGAGTGCGCTCCCCGCTGGTCTCACGAACTACTCCTCCACAAACAAGGTAACAAGGCTATCGCCATCTGCGTGGCCCTAATACGCAACGGCTGCTGTAAGACTTCGTTCCTATCCTAGTCTCCAAGTTGTGGAGCTTGGCCCTGAGCGCCACACTGCAATAGGATTAGTGGATTTTGTTTTATTTTATTAATTGTTGAGTGGATGTGGATACGAATGAGTGTGAATGCGGTTGTGTGTGTTCAATGCTTTTAAAATAGACTTACAAATTTAACAAAAAATGCTTTTTCTATAAAACTAAAATAAAGTATTTTGTATAATAACTTTTGCTGGCTGTCCATTTTCACGCTCCTCTCGAACCTGTGACCAAATAATTGTGGTTCCTTGGGCCCAGAATCCAAGGTGGCGTTGTTGGTAATTCTTAAAGTAGATACACTTTTGATTTAAGTTAAGCCTCGGCTGCTACATTCTTGGCGCTGCAGGCAGGATGGACTGAAAGTGGACAAAGGCAAAACGTTTCTTTTGGTGGGTTTAATCAGGGTATTTAGGATTTTGCTAATACTTGGTACTAGATAGTTGTAGCCAGTAGGAGGTCTATACAAAAGTAATTAATTCCTGTGCTAAGCATTTTTGTTTACTGCTTGAGTTAAAGCATTATTTTTGTGCATGTTTTGTGGTTTTTCATTTGATTATTTGCATGTTTTAGTTTTGCTGTGTTTCTTTTTGTGTGTAAACTATTGCTTGCATATAGGTTTTTTTTTGCTTTGTTAACACCTTTAGGTTACTACTGTCGCGGCTACCGGGATTAGCTGGTCCGTGTCAACATTCTGATACATTTTTTGTATAGTGAACAGGATTACAGCAGTTTGTTTTGCCCTTTCATCTAAATTATGGAGGAAGCTTTACAGGAGTTGCGTGAACAGTTAGCTCAGTTGAGGGCTGACAATGAGCAATTGCGTAACGAACGTACACAACCTGTGCCGACTACTGTTGGTGATACAGCCTCAACATCAGGTGCGTCGTCAATCGCTGCTTCTACATCTAACCCAATTAATACGGATCGACTAGTTTTTGTGCCGCGGGACAGAAAATGTCCAATGTTCAAAGGTAGGTCTGGTACTAGTCTAGGTGAGTGGCTAGAAGAAGCTCAGGCGTGTATACGTGCTAGGCACTTATCTGCCGCAGATCAGGCGTTCTTTTTATATGACCATTTGGAAGGGGAGGCTAGAGAAGAAATTAAGTATCGTTCAAGCGCGGAGCGATCGGATCCCAATCGGATAATTTCCATTTTGCAGGACCTTTATGGATGCGTTGAGTCTTATGTTTCACTGCAGGAGGCGTTTTTCTCCCGACGGCAGCAAGAGGGCGAAAGTTTGCTAGAATATTCCCTTGCGCTTATGGCTTTAATGGAGAGGGTAAAACAGCGCGCTCCCAATAACATGACCAACGCGGAAACATTGCTTCGCGATCAATTCGTCGAACAAGTCTTAGATGGCGCTCTCCGTCGCGAGCTAAAGCAATATGTCCGTAATACTCCCGCCGCCACTTTGCTCGACGTCAGAGGTGAAGCATTAAGGTGGGAGCGTGAGGGGTTGCCAGCGGGGGTGCGTGCCCGCAGTAATTCTGTCCCCTCCGCCTTTGGTATCCAGTACGCCGTTCAGGGTGGTTACCAGCGTACCACTACTGCTCCTCCGGGGGCTGAGGTAAACGAAATGAAGGAAATGTTGCGGCGACAACAAGAGCAACTTGATCGTCTGACACAAAGCATTGCCCGCTTGCAGGAATCTCACAATCCTCGTCAGCGTAACCGCTCCCCGCGCTTTGGCCCTATTATCTGTAGGCGATGTCAACAGCCTGGACACATTTCCCGGGACTGTGACGGACAACGTGACCCTCATCGTTCGCAGCTGCCGATGCAGGGGCAATCTCGGTCACATCCGGAAAACTAGTGCCCACCGGGTTGCAGGGCCACGGCTCGGGTGGGGCACTCACTGGCTCGGACAATGTTTCGAATGGTTTGGAAGACGCGCCGAAGCTCATTTCCTCCTGTCCACATATCAAGGTTTGTATGAGTGGTGTTTCGGTGCCATGTCTGGTGGACCCAGGATCGATGGTGTCGACCATCACGGAACGCTGCTTTATGGAACACTTCGCACCTCTGGGAGAAGACCGACTTAAGGCCTGCCACTGGCTTAAGCTTAAGGCTGCTAACGGCTTATCCATCCCCTACATTGGTTACTTAGAGCTTGATGTTGTTCTATGTGGTAAACAGATGCCTCACTGTGGTGTTCTGGTTGTGCGGGACCCCCCTGGAAGCACATCTACTCAGGCACCCGGTGTTCTAGGAATGAATATAATTCGAAAGTGTTATCAAGAGCTGTTTGGCGAGTATGGCCCCTCACTCTTTCAGATGACTCCAGATTCCTGTCCTACTTTTCTTATGGATGCCATGCAAAAGTGCCACACAGCTAGCCTGCAGGCTCCATTAGTCCATCCGGGTAAGGTGAGGGTGCGCGGAAAGCGAGCCTGTCGCATTCCTGGTGGCTCCATGAAGATCATAACGGCCACCTGTTCTGAACAGTTTTCGAACTCTCCGGTGTTGTTTGAGCCTCCTGAATTCGGCTTGCCAGCTGGGTTGCTAGCATCACCAGCCTTGGTTCATGTTGTGCGTGGAACAGCCTATATTCCTGTCGTTAATGTAGGGACTACAGAGTTGTTGCTCCATCCCCATACTGTAATGGGCACTCTTGACCATGTCAACGTGATCAGCATGCCAGCAGGAGTGGACGAGGTTCCACCTTTTTCTGCACATGTAGCATCTCAAACCGCGTCCACCGTGGCAGATCAAGTTGATGCCGTCGATTTGTCAAGCTTGCCTCAGGAGGAGCAAGTTGCAGCTAGGACCCTTCTCCGGCAGTATGAGTCGGTCTTTGCAGCGTCAGATCAGGATTTAGGTTGCACCACTTTGATTTCGCATGACATCCCTTTGTTAGACGAGGCCCCTGTACGTCAACGACATAGACGAATCCCGCCGTCCGAATACGAACTGGTGAAGGAACACATAAACAATCTGTTAGAGGCCCGGATCATTCGCGAGAGCTCGAGCCCCTATGCGTCGCCGATTGTGTTAGTTCGGAAAAAGGATGGTAGTCTCCGGCTCTGCGTGGACTACCGGCAGTTAAACCTTAAAACCCGTAAGGACGCTTTTCCGCTCCCCAGGATTGAGGAAACCCTAGACAGCCTCACTGGTGCCTGCTGGTTCTCAACCATGGACCTGGCGAGTGGTTATAACCAGGTGCCGGTTACTGAAGCCGACCGGCCGAAGACGGCATTCTGCACTCCGTTCGGTCTTTTTGAGTGGAACCGGATGCCCTTCGGTCTGTGCAACGCGCCCAGCACCTTCCAAAGGCTTATGCAGAGGATCTTTGGGGCTCAGCAGGGACAGTCACTGTTGCTGTACCTGGATGATATCGTGGTCTTTTCATCTAGCGTTCAGCAGCATCTGCAGCGGCTGGAGGGGGTGCTGGGGCGTTTGCAACAGGAAAACTTGAAGGTCAAGCTCTCGAAGTGCAGCTTTTTCAGGCGGGAGGTTCGCTATCTGGGTCACGTTATTTCCGATCAGGGCGTGTCTACTGATCCAGATAAGATCGCGGCGGTAGCCGATTGGCAGGTCCCCACCACAGTCTCGGAGCTCCGCTCTTTCTTAGGATTTGCGAGCTATTATCGCAGATTTGTGGAGGGTTTTGCCAAATTAGCTGCACCATTACATCGACGGGTCGCGGAGTTGTCCGGTCAGGCAAAGAGGAAAGCTGCTAAATGGGGGACAGAGTTTTGGGATGAGGAGTGTCAGGCGAGTTTCAGCGCTCTGAAAGCAAAGCTCTGCGCCGCACCGGTGCTCGCTTATGCCGATTTTTCGTTGCCGTTCGTGCTTGAGGTCGACGCTAGTCATAGTGGCTTAGGCGCAGTGCTCTCACAAGAGCAGGGCGGGAAAGTGCGGCCTATAGCGTATGCTAGTCGAGGCTTGCGGCCCACTGAGAGAAATATGTCCAACTACAGCTCCATGAAGCTGGAGCTACTGGCTCTAAAATGGGCCTTGACCGAAAAGTTTCGAGAATACCTGTTAGGTCATCAATGCGTCGTCTTTACCGATAACAACCCGTTGAGCCACCTCAATACAGCAAAATTAGGCGCCGTTGAACAACGTTGGGCAGCCCAACTGGCCTCTTTCGATTTCGAATTGCGGTATAGGTCAGGGAAGAGCAACCGCAATGCCGATGCATTGTCGCGCCAGCATGGCCCTAGTGTAGACCAACTGGCAGCTCTTGTACCAGGGACTTTGATGCCACCGTCTCTCCGGGAAGCTGTGTGCCAGCCGCAGGTGGAGGTAGTCCAGGCAGTAGTGGCAGCCTTTCCTGGACACCCACCATCCGACGTTCGTGCTCTCCAGGAGAGTGACCTGGTTATTCAGGAAGTGGTGTCCTTTTGGAAGCAGAGGAGACATCCTAGTTATGCAGAGCGACAGCAAATGTCTCTGCCCGCCCAGGGGTTACTCCGTCAGTGGGATCGTTTGGTCGAGAAGGATGGGCTGTTTTACAGGCAGGTGCTCCGCCCTGATGGTGGCGAAAGGGTGTTACAACTGCTCCTGCCAAACTCCCTAATCAAGGATGTTTTAAATCAGGTCCACCAGGAGCACGGCCATCAAGGCGTTGAGCGAACCTTGGCCCTTCTCAGACCTCGTTGTTACTGGCCAGGGATGGCCAGGGATGTGGCACTGTGGTGTCGTGAATGTGAAAGGTGTCAGGTTGCGAAAGATTCTCGCCCTCCGGCGCGCGCCCCCATGGGTCATCTCTTGGCGTCGAGGCCCAACGAAATTATAGCACTTGACTTTACCCTGTTGGAACCGTCCCGAAACGGAATTGAAAATGTATTAGTCATCACTGATGTTTTCAGCAAATACACACTAGCTGTCCCGACTCGTGACCAGCGCGCCACCACTGTGGCTCATGTTTTAGTTACAGAATGGTTCTCAAAATTCGGGGTCCCCATTCGGATCCATTCAGATCAGGGACGTTGTTTTGAGAGTAGTTTGATTCAACAGCTTTGCGGTTTCTATGGGGTTGCTAAATCGCGAACCACTCCCTACCATCCTATGGGGAATGGCCAGTGTGAAAGGTTCAATAGAACACTGCACAACCTGCTTCGTACACTGCCCGAATCTAGGAAGCGCGATTGGTGCTCCAGCTTACCTCAGCTATTGTACGCATACAACACAACTCCTCACCAGTCTACCGGCGAATCTCCATTCTTTTTGTTGTTCGGCCAAGAGCCAAGGCTCCCTGTAGACTTTTTGTTGGGAAGAGTTGAAGATCCTGTGGGCGGAGAACCACACGAGTGGATTGTCGAACATCAGACCCGGTTGCAACTAGCATTTGAGAGGGCTAGGGTACGCTCAAAGGGAGCTGCGGATCGCAGGAAGGTGCAACATGACCAGCGTGTGCGAGATGCACCCTTAGGAGAAGGCCAGCTAGTGTTGTTGAGAAATTTGGGTGTCCGGGGTCGGTGTAAGACTCGTGATATGTGGCAGTCCGAACCTTATGTTGTCTTGCAGGCACCCTCTCAGGGTGGAGCTGTTTATACAATTGCTCCGGTGAAGAATCAAACATTGGTGAAACGAGTTCATCGCTCAGTAGTGAAGCCGCTACATGGGGCGGATCCTTTACAGTTGGCTCCTTGCGATGTACCAGCGATGGTACCGCGACGTCCGTCGGATGAGTTGTCTTGTGATGGAGACTTGTTGCTTTCTGTGCCAGCTCAAGCTGCACCACAATCACTTCCAGTTCAAATAGTTGCGACACAGGCTCCTCCTGTCCAGTTACCTTCAGTTGTTTCAGACGAGCCCGTGGCTGGCCCGTCAGTGCAGGGCCCTCTTGATCCTCCTTTCATTCTTCCCGTTGACAACACAGGAGTGCGTAGGTCCACACGTCCCACGGCCGGTCGCCATCCAAACCCACATAATTTGCCGCGATCTGCCCATCCTATGTCTAGTGCAGTGTCTTTTGTTCGAGCAAGGAGCCCGCATTAGTCGTTTGGTAAGGTCGATCGTCGGGGCGACGATCCAGGGAGAAGGGGTGGAATGTGGTAGTACGCACTTCCGCTGGCAAACCAATCACCGCTACACCCGATGCTATATTAGGGGCGCAACGCACCTTCAGCCCTCCCTTTCGCCTCTGACGTCGCATAGCTTAGCCTGGGGACGGAGCTGCTGCGTTTGGCCGGCGTCTCGTGCCAAACACACGATTCAGTTGTACAAGGCGTAAGGCCGCGCAACTGAACTACGCTTTCGCCGTATGCGTCTTTGCATGTTGGCGTTTCTCGAGCTCACGCCTCTGCCGTGCGCGTGCTCTACCTGCCGTCCCCGTGGGCTGTGGCGTTGGGGCTTTTCCTCGCCGTGCGTATGCGGTGCAACGCGGTCGTATTGAGAGAGGACCGGGCGAATCGTGTGCGGAGTGCTTCAATTGACGGATCCTGTTCCTACCTCCCCTTCTTCTTCCATATGGTCGTGATCGCTTCGAACTGCTGGTCGCTTGGTCAAAGTAAGCGCCCACCCGGCGCACAAAGTTAAAGCTGCGTACGAACTGAACTGAACTCAATTGACCAGGGCGCGAGGGCTCCCGCACCTGAGTGCGCTCCCCGCTGGTCTCACGAACTACTCCTCCACAAACAAGGTAACAAGGCTATCGCCATCTGCGTGGCCCTAATACGCAACGGCTGCTGTAAGACTTCGTTCCTATCCTAGTCTCCAAGTTGTGGAGCTTGGCCCTGAGCGCCACACTGCAATAGGATTAGTGGATTTTGTTTTATTTTATTAATTGTTGAGTGGATGTGGATACGAATGAGTGTGAATGCGGTTGTGTGTGTTCAATGCTTTTAAAATAGACTTACAAATTTAACAAAAAATGCTTTTTCTATAAAACTAAAATAAAGTATTTTGTATAATAACTTTTGCTGGCTGTCCATTTTCACGCTCCTCTCGAACCTGTGACCTTGTAAACAAATAATTGTGGTTCCTTGGGCCCAGAATCCAAGGTGGCGTTGTTGGTAATTCTTAAAGTAGATACACTTTTGATTTAAGTTAAGCCTCGGCTGCTACACATACAACAGCCGCTTGTATCCGTGCGTGTGCGCATACACGAGCAAACGCGAGCCGCGCTCCGCCCCCCTCCTCCAAGCGGCCAAAGTCGAACCGAGTCCGACTCGGGCATGGTTTGTTGCAGGTAACAGGTGACGCCTGAGCCCAGTCAGCATCCCTGATTGGTTAACAAGGCATAAATGAACGCACGTGTGGATTGGATTACTTGAGTGCATGAAGCAGTGGGCGTGGCCTCCCTGTTCGCTCACCGCGCTGTTCTCCCTGGCTTTGACGCGCGTCCTTCCTCATCCGCTCGCGTTTGCTACGCTCAATACGCGCGGACAGCTTTGCTTGCATTTCGAAGCGCGTTGAAGCGCCTCTACATAGGGTTAACATGGAAGCTGGAGGCGCGGACGCTTTTGGTGTGTACGCACCTTTAGTTTGAAGCTGATCTCAGTGCTTAAGGCCCTCTAGTGTGTCCTTCTATGAGGCCTCCACCCAATATGACATGCCCGTAACACCTCCCGAGGGAGGCGACCAGGAGGCATCCGAAAAAGATGCCCGAGCCACCTCAGCTGGCTCCTCTCAATGTGAAGGAGCAGCGGCTCTACTCTGAGCTCCTCCCAGGTGACTGAGCTCCTCAATCGTATCTCTAAGGGTGCGCCCAGCCACCCTGTGAAGGAAAGTCATTTTGGTATCCACGATCTTGTCCTTTCGGACATTACTCAGATCTCATGACTATAGGTGAGAGTAGGAACGTAGATCGACCGGTAAATCAAGAACTTTTCCCCACGACTCCCTCTTCACCACAATAGTCCGATACCATTGAGGCTTTTCTCTATCGGCAAAATGAATATATTGGCTAAATTGTGCACAATTTAAGCTTTCAAACAAAGTATAACATGGCCAGATAATATCAGCCATAGTGGCAAAATGTAGGCCGATAGCCGATATTCTCTGGGTGCCTGTACTGTATTAACCAATATTATTGACCAGCAAGTATATTGTTGGGCCCTACTCCATACATTGGCGTCTACACTTTAGCATAAGCAGTCACTACACAGATTCGGAAAGAAACTTTAATTACCCCCCAGAGCAGGATGTGTTTTCTGGGACCACTTCTCTCATGGCTCTCTTCATCCTGCTATTATCACTTTATGCCCTCTGCTTCAAACTCCACAGGGCCCTTGTCCCCTTAGATTTCCCCAACACTCTGAGCCCAACGGGCCAGCGTAAAACATATCCTTTTGAACATGTTTTCTTATACATACAGGCATAATAACAGTCTTGCATGGACAAAGGCTTGCCACAAGACAGATGCCAAGGTGATCCAACTTAATGTTCTTCAATTCAGAATCACATCAATGTTTACTGCCACTGTCAGTGAAAGAATAGTAGAAAACATATCAGGTGGATCTGCTTGTCATGTCAGTAACGTTGGAAACCATCAGGACCATCAAGGTTAGGGGCGACAGTGGCGCAGTTGGTAGAGCGGGTCGTCTCATGTTCGGAAGGTCAGGGGTTCGAATCCCACCTCCTGAAAGTGCACATTGTCGTTGTGTCCTTGGGCAAGACACTTCACCCACATTGCCCCCAGTGTCTGCGTACATTGGTGTATGAATGAGAGTATGAATGGGTGAGTGGATCCTTGCTGTAAAGCGCTTTGAGTGCCTAATGTAGGTGGAAAAGCGCTATATAAGACCATTTACCATTTACATTTTTTCTCATCAGAGAATAAAACTTTCTTCTACCGTCCAATGTCACATGATTGATGCTCTCTTGCAAAGACCAAACATGCAGTTCTGTGGCGTTTAAGGAGACGGGGCCTTTGAAGACGGTTTTTGTTTGTTTTTGAAGCTCTGTTGCTTATTGGGCTGCAGTTGGCACCAGTAGCAGTCTTAATTTGGCTCGAGGATCATCCATTGTCTTGATGGACAGCCAATTGGATCCCCTGGCTCAGTGCTGGTGAGATTCTTTCAGGGTCTTCCACTTGACTTGAACATTCTTTTGCCTTTTCGATCAGGACGTCATGACAGTGTTAATGCCTGACAGAAAATGACACTGAATCTTTCTGCTCTTAAACCTTTGATCAGCAGAAAAAACAGCCTAGTTCAATTTAATTTGTTGTTTTCAACAAAAGGTTTACTCTTTTTTTCGTCCCATTTCTTTTTGCATATTGCATATTGAAGTTATTCTTGAAACCTTGATAAGATCCAACCATGCCATTTTTTGGGGGGATTTTTTTTGTTGCCATATTTCAGTTGGTCTTAAACTTTTGATCTGGACTGTATACTGTATTTGACCTGCTCAGTGGCTTAATGTCAGCAGAGTTCAGTCCTGAGCTACAATCTATTCTGCTGGAGCTGAGTGTTTAACCCAAAATGCGAGTGCCAGCTCTTTCATTCGAGTCAGACAAACAGTTCAGCCCGAAGTCTCTCCACTCTGCGCTGTTTCCTTCTCCCCTGTGAGACATAAAGCACCCTTCACCCACTGCCTCCAGCTCCTCATCCTCACTTTCACAGCTCTCCCAAAGCCCCACGAGGGCCCTGCACGCAGCACCCTGAAATATAGACTGGAGTAATGGCCCACTAAATTAACTCGTTGTAAGCGTGGTTTAGGAATAGCTGTAATTAGCTTATAATAGGTGTAAGAGAGGAGGTAAGGGCCAGGCCTGCCCTGAGGGCCAAGGGGCTGTGGCTAGGGCTCTTCTACGTCTGCATGTGTAATAGCGCTGCAAAGTTCAGCCTTATAAACATGTCAGAGAGACGTGTGATTAAACGACACAGCCATTAGATAATGGATCGTGTACCTGTGGGCTGCCTATCACTCCTGCTTCAGCCCAGCTCAGCGCCAGCCCTGTACTCTGTCACAGCAAACACACACTTACACACCCTTTTATTTTACCATCTCTGCAAATCCACGTTCAGGAAGGAGGGAGCGGAGGAGAAAAGAAAGACAGAAGTGAAGAGAAGGAAGGAGGACAAGCCCAGCAAAGAGCAACACCCTGACTGATGCAGTTCCAATAATTGCAAGGCTCTGCTTCCTTGTCCAAGTGCCTTTTACTTATTTAAACTGTTTGCTTTAAGCGCCACTGAAGCCAATTAGGGGAAGCATAATTCAATGGGACAGGGAATGAGGGGAGTGGAGAGGGAGGATCGGAGGAGAAAGGACAATACTTCGAAGGGATATTTTAAAATCACCATACTTTTGCTTCAAAGAGAGAAGGCCATATTGTTTATTTGTTGACTGTGGTTGAGTGGCTAGCACTCTTGCCTCACAGTAATATGGTCTGGGTCTTGATTTTCCTGAACTGTGTGGGCCATTCTGTGTATAGTTTGCATATCCTCCTCATCTGGGTGAAGCTAGGTAAAGCCCAGCTCAACACCTTCAGATGTTGAGCCAGGTTCATGGTCAGCAGCATTAGAGTGGATAAAATCCAGAGGACTAATGGTCTATAGCAGGGATTCTCAACCTCGGGGTCGGGAGATCATTTCAGGGGGGGGCGCTAGATCACAGGGTAAGCATATCTTCTATGTATTTTGAATTTAAAACATATGGTGTGCGAGTTAACGAAATATCAGCGATTGTCATACTGGAGGTCACAAGTAAAGTATGTTGAGAACCACTGGTCTACAGAGATGACAAAACCTACCTTAACCTTAACCATGATTGTCTTTCTATACACGTGTGTTTTTGTGTCTCTAAATCTCGTAGTATGGAAATTTTGAGGAAGGCTGAGTACTGTGCCTAACAGTACAAGCCTTTGGTGCGTGTTTGGAGTTTGTAAGTAAAACTGGAGCACTCAGATGAAACCACTCACCGACCTGGGCAGAACAGACTACGCACACAAAGACTCCACAAGTTCCAGGAATCAAACCGGATGAAATTATTGATAGATTTCAATTTAATAACAATCTAAAAAATATATAGTTTTGTGCTATTTAACAGGACAGTGGAAAGTTACAACACATTATGAAGATCATATCCAGTTACACAAGTTTTTTAGCTTTGTTTTCTGGTGACTCAGACCTAGGATATCTCACGATTGGTTCTTCAGCCAGTTGTGGATTAATCCAAAGTAAAAGGACGAGAAGAACAATGCCAATAGCTTCACTCATTCTAACAGGCGTTTAATAAATGTGATTGCAAATGGAACTTGTCACTTGCACTGGGGAGAGCAGACCAGTCAATACCTCAGTTGGCAGGTGCCTGGGGTCACATATAAGTCAGCCAGTGATGGATATGTATCCAATAATTGATGTAGGGCAGCAGTTATTGTCAGTTTGGCTCCTGCCTCTATTGCTTATTAAAAGCTGTTGGCCTTAAGTACCAGCCAGCCAATTACTAAGGAAGTGAGGTGGCTGCTTAGTAGCCTAGACCCTAAGGCAACATTTCCTCTCAGCTGCACACATGTGCACTGCTCCCGTGTTGTCTCTGCACAGGAAATCTATGCACAAAATAAAATCCAACCAAAGAATAGCTGATAGACACACTTATTAACAGTCCTCACGGCGCTGGAGGAGCCGTGTAATGTCTCACGGTCAGATCAGTGTGTCCCTGTCATAGACGCATCCCCTGCCCTGTTCTACTGTACCTCTGTCCTGAGAGTTCACCATGGCGGCCCATCTTTGTGCTTTGCTCCCTCCCTCCACAGCGGCCCATGAGAGAGCGGTTTTAAACAAAGGCAGTGACAGGTGGTAACATGTAATCTGCAAGTCCAAATGGAAAGGCTTGAAAAAGACTGAAAAGTGGATGTTCCCTGCCCACAGCACTGGCCAAGCCACGCTCTCGTTTTCATTCAAAAAACTGCCAGAAAATTAGTCTACTTCAGCACGATGCAGCAGCGGTGTGTAGGCAAGTGGTCCACTACACGAACATGAGCTGAAGTTGTAATTTTAGCCAAAAATATACATATTTGACAATTAAAAAATATATATATATTTTTTTTTTAAATAAAACCAAAACACAGGAAAGCCTCTCTGAATTGGTGAGGACCACCTAACCCCCCACAAAGAGTCTTACTGATGTGGCCACAGTGGGCACATCACCCACAGTGGTCCAAGGGACCGCTCAAGGAGTTTGCTCAGACAGATGAAAAATTAGAGGTTTGTAAAAGTAAGTTCAACCTTTTACAAACATGCATGTTCAGAAAGCAACCAGGCGGCTCAAGCCTGTGCATTATCTGCCCACAGGAGACACCGCTCTGACCAAAGTGCTGGGTGCTGCTCGGGCGACTGTTTTCGTGAGCCTCTTTTCTTCAAGAGAAAATGGGTCTTGTAAAACCCTGTGTGCTTCACCACTTGTTCGTGCTTCACTATTCTTTGAGTGGTTATGCAGCACGCTAGATCGGGGATAATTGGTGAAAATGTTTGTATCGCCGTGACAGGAGAACTTTACAAATTTCTTCCTTTAGCCTTGAGTTATAGCCACTGCTCAAATCATCCCCCGCTCCTCGCACTCCCCCAGTACTCCTCGTGCAGTAACCGCAGGCACTCCTCCTTGTTCCTTGTGTGACTTTTTTGACATGTACTGTATGTACAAAATGAGCAGTATAGCAGTCTACAAAAGCCACAGATAAGCCTCTGTTTGTAAAAGGCTTATGTGTGAAGAAAAGAAATCCACTATTGTTAAAGAGCACTTGATGTGTTCATCTTTGTGTGAGTCGGATTTAAAATCCCCAAACTTCCTGAATTTTTCATAAGAGCCCGCTTCATTGTTCTGCTAAAGTGTTTCCTCAAATGTGCATTTACAGTAACTCAGGGACATTAATCTTCAGTGTAAACTCTGTTTTCTCATCAGGTCAAGGCACAGGTTACTATCCTGTCTATTGTTGCTTCAGGCTGGCCTGTCCAATGAAGTCAGACCCTGAGAATGGCAAAAGGGAGATGCATGTTCACCCACTGACCTCACATTACTTTGTTTAGGCACAGTCAGTACAACCATTTCCTTGGTCAAAGTTCACAGTTAACTTGTTGAGACAAAAAAATTCCATCTCTTTTCAATAATTACAGTTTTCAGAAAAGACAATGAAAGTGATAGTTGAACTGTGCACTGTGGCACAGTGATTAGCACTCATACCACACAGCAAGGAAGTCCTGGGTTTGAGTCCCGGGCAAGGCCTTTCTGTGTGGATTTTACAAGTTTTTCCCCATGTCAGGGTAGGTTTCCTTTAGGTGCTCCGATTTCCCATAGCACTAAATATATGTGCAAAAGGATCCCCTCTGGGGCCAGACCTCCCCTGAAAGGGGATTCTTAATCTCCTGGTTAAATAAAGGTCAAATATTATATATATATATATACATATTTGTTATATATAAGTTTGTATAAGTATAAGTATATAAGTTTGATGTTTAATTCAAGGGAGTTGATTTCGGATTTGTAATACATCTTCTGTCACTTCTTCTACATTTTCTCTTAACTTAAATGTACGTACTTAAACTTGTATTAGCATTCTTTTTTTATACTGTATATACATTTAAGAACATATGTGGAAATTAGTACTTTTTTTTATTGTCAAAAGCATACATATTTTTGAAGTGGGTAGAACATCTTGCTTTGAGGCTGTATATTTGAGTTGTAATGGATGTATCTATATATTCTTACATTGATGCTTTTTATTTTTTTATTTGAATATCTGAATTGGACAGTACAAGTTCCATCTCAGAATTAGACAATGTGCACAAGCCTATGAGGACCCGCCGTACATGGCTAACCATAGCGGAGAATCTCCCTAACACAATCTCCTCAGCCTATACAATGAGAAGAGGAAACGATCCAGTAATAAGTCTTACTGCCGCAGGCCCTAACCCTAACAGAGTGGGGAGACATGGGGGGGGGATGTGACCGTGGCATGTAGAAATTGTAAAACTCAGAAAGAGCTGCAGAAGCAAAAATCTGACATGTGGCGCAGCTTTTCAGTTCTGATCAAAGAGTCCACCAGAGCCGTGCCTGATAACCCAATCAATTCATTCCTTTTGTTTTTCGCTGAATGATGCACGTTTAGCGCTAACCTCCAGGCTACGAGTGAAGGGAGGAGACACAGTGGCTGGGTAAGACGGTACCGTAGATAGCGGGGTAGAAAAATAAGGATTTCAATTCAAGAAAGAAAAAATAAATCAACTTCGGTGATTGTTTGTGAATTTGATGGATCTGTGAGTTTGATGAAACGCCTAAAGACATGCCACTGAGACAAAGCCGGTCTGAATATTAATATTATGGGGAGAATTTGTCCGTGAGTATACTGCTTTTGTCAAACAGAAACCATGAACATGCCAATACTGGGCTGGCATATAGACAAGGGAAAAAGGACCAGAAATGTTGAAGAGAGATTTGCAGGTTGTTAAAGGTGGAATTAGAGCAGTAAAAGCCAATCGTTACAGTTTGTAATGAAAAAGAGCTTCTCAGACACCGATCAATCAAACACTCAGACAATCAATCATATTATGCAAACATTACTTTGCAAAACATTGAGAATACTATCTGCATATTAAAAGTACTTTCTGGTTGCGTACAATTTGCACTTAATTATAACCATTTAACCAATGAAACTATAAACCTTTATGTGTATAGTAAAAATAAAAAGCTGAAACTGCTTTCATCTGCATTGATTTGTTTCGATGTAGCTGAGTTTTAGGATGGATCTATAACAAAGAGTGTAAGTTTTGCTGTGTGCAGGTTAAGGCCTATAGGCTGTAATACACAGGACAGCTCGGGGTGGAAGGGGGTGAAGAGCGGAGAGATGTATTCAGCAAATTGTCAGAGCCAACGATGCTTAAGTTAGAAAACCGTTCCATAACCACTCCACCACTGGCTGTGGATGAGCTTAGACTTAGACAGACTCTATATTTATCCTTATTTTTAAACCATTGTGATATAGAGGTTGGATACATTTTTGGAATAAAATGTGCTCTTTGATTGGACAGAATAACAGACAAGAAGATTTTGAGTTTTGAGTTTGAGTTGTATGGTATTTTATCTCATGCAGGGCAAGCACCGCCGTCACATCATCACAGGCTTAGTTTCACTAAACATTACAACAAATAATGCTTTAACATTAGCTCAAGTCCGCCTTGTGGTTCAGGTCGAATTTTACAGAAAGGAGTAATCAGTCAGTTTCGAGAACTGAATACTCAGGAAGTGTTGTTTATCTGATGTAAATGTAAAAGTAATGTCTCACTAACATCATAAAGTGCAAATGTAATTTACATGAACAAGGGGTAGGCACTTATAAGCTTCTTGCATATTCCCTTTGAGCTTCCATAAACTGTATGATTGTGAAATTTTGAGAACAAAAATGTTCTACTCAAAATACTACTACTCAAATAAACTAAACTACTACTACTACCACTACGACTAGTAATCTGAAAGTGGTCTTCTTAGGCGCTGTTTACGCCGCAAGATTGTCAAGGAAAACACTTGCCTGGCTCTGCCAAACTCTTCCCTGTTCATTCCATGCAGGGAGTTAGTCTGGTCACGGAGCAATTGGAGCAGTTTGAACGGGCAGGCCTAACGCGCACAGATTGTCAGTGAAATAAACCAATTAGCGATTAGCGGACGTGACGACAGCTGTGTCCAATTAAACAAATATGAAGTGAATATAAACTCACGCGGAGAATGCGAGGCAAAATCCTTGACTACTTCATCCAATAATTAGTTTTGGCTGATGTTAACGTTAATTGAACTAAAAACATAGAGGTGCAGCGAGTGACGTAACCTTCTCATTTCTCTGTGACGGTCGTGATTGGTTCGGCTCGGCCTTAGCCGCCAATCAACAACTTGTCTACCGTGCGTGGCCAGACCCACCTTCTTTCGTGCAGAAAGAAGGTGGGTGTGGTTTATCAGGCTAGGAAAACACAGCAGTCTCGTCTTTGTCCAGCAAATGGCGCTGTGTTCCAAACACACACTTTTATATGCGCCGCAAAAACACAGAGGAAGACAACTTATCTGTTTATGCTTCCTATTTTCAGGCAGTTTTTTGACAAAATATTAAGGTGAGAAGCTTCATAGTACAATTTAATGAGATGGTGAGTTCAGACAGGGCTATGACCAGACCGTTCTGCGTTCGTACTTCAGTTCACATGAGGCCGAGCGGCTGAGAACGGCCTCCCGCTGAGACACGAAACTACCTCCTCCAAAGTTTTCAGTGAGGCCGAGTGTCAGATATGCGCTGTTGTGTAAAGAAAACGTGCGTCCGATACCAACGTACTGCCGTTTTGCCGACGTGTAAACTGCGCCTAAAGCAGCCTGTTCTGACTGAGGGGGAGTAGCAGATGCAAATGTATATTAAAGGCCACTGACCTTCTTAGGAGATTGACGTTACACCAGTGGTAAAAGAAGGCAGTAAATCAGTGCTGTAGCTGAACATATCACCGTCTCAGCGAAAAGGGCATTCATCACAAGTATGGGACCAGCAGTGGGATGTATATGCATTCAGTAGAGACTCTTGGACCACCTGATTACACATGAAAACGTCATATTCAAATCTATTTCAATGTGATTTTTACGAGATCTTTGTTCTAAGTGAATAATGCCTTAATATTCAAATTTTACATTATGCATACATTTAGCTGCACACAATTAAATAATAAAATGAGCAATAAATATTTAATTGATAATAAAATAAGTATTTAAATTGACTGATTTATGTCTATATATTGGAGCATCCGTCGATCAATGCAACAATTAGTTTTTTCTTTCTTGTGCAAATGACCCCTGAGACGACACACAAAGGGAAGTTTTCGTTAGCTGTTTCTGGCAACCAGGCCTCGGTTAGGAAGAGGAACATCTGTGATAAATATCACATTGAGGCAAATGAGCTCTGGCACAGCAGAGGGCCCATGACAAACTCCCCACATCTGTGAATACGGAGATGGATTCAGAGCCAGTCAATCAGACGTTGGAACACACACAATTACACACCTCTGCTAATGCAGCGTTCACACTCTGTCAGAGCAACACAACAACTACAGATAATACATAGAGCTTAAGATGTTTGTCTCAATCCTCTCAATTTGGTGTCATTGCTGATTAGTGTCCCTGTATGCTGTGACTCACATATGGACCTGTGTTGTAAGCTATGGAAAAAACAAGTTATTTTTATTCAATGGAAAGGGTAAGGTTAAGGTAGTTCTAGACTGGGGTTCTAGTACTAAATCTTTGTCTTTTCCTTATTTTAATCTTGATAATATTCTGACCTTTGACCTTTGTACTGTAGAAAGTCAATGTGATACACTAAATACAGTATGTTTGATGCAGGAGTGGCTAAATAGTTAGAAACCAAGAGCCAACCCTGATCCTGTGAAGAGCCACAAATGCACCATTCACGAGGTTGTTGGCATCACATTTTATTTGATCATAATAAACTACATCTTTTTTTTTCTTCAATAATGTTCAATCATTGCAATTTAAAAAGTTTACAAATGTATTTTGAAATGGGGACTGTAGAAATATAAGGTCTGGGATAAAGATTTTTTTTATTCAAAGAATGTGCTTTTGGTGATTTTTAGGTGTAATATGTTCAGCTGCTCACTGCACCCCAATTCCAATTATATTCAACCTACTGGTTTTACTCTTCACTAAGATTAAAAATAATGTATATTGAATAAACTAACATTTGCTGCTGTTCTGCTATGACTGGGACAGCATTTGATTCATGTATTATTAATGTTCTCTTAATAACTACTTCAACTATTATTTTTATTACTGGAATATGTTTGTGTCTGGGGCCCTGCCCACTGAGCCCCTCGCCTGATTCGCCCCTGGCCTGCACACAATGCCTGCAGCCTGGTCCTGACTGGATTGTGTAAAGAAAACCCTTGTGTTTAATCAGGAGCCTCAAGAGAAAATCTGAGCTTCCGTTTTATGTTGCAATTGCAACAATTACAACAACTGCGTATTTCCATGCTGTAATGTTGCGCTTCACATCATATGCTTCTATAAAGCTCATCGTTTTTCATTCACCTTTTTCTGTGAACATGATGCTAATTTTCATAGAATAAAAAGTGATGAAAAACTTGTGAAGCACTCGAACTGTTCCCAATGCCACGATCTCCTGTGACTGTTGTTTAACCTGCTTCTCAGATGCAAGAGCACCGTTTACATGCCGCCTCAGGAAGGAGAGAGAGAGTGTGGGAGAGATGCAAACTCTCAATCAAGTGTTTTAGAGGGAGGCAAAACAGGGTCTGTCGGACTAGGACTGGATATTTGAGCGAGATTCTTCATAATTTACAGGTTATTGTAAAATGTACCAAATCTGATCCGAAGAGCTGCATTGTATTAAATGTACCAATCAGGCAAAGAGCCACACTCTCATTGGCCAAGAGCCGCTGCGGCTCACGAGCCGCAGTCAACCAGTCATGACTGGAATGACTACTGTAATTATCTTTACTCCACAAAGACAATGAAGAGAGAAAATATAAATGAATCGCAAAGGCAATGATTATGATTATGATCACTGCACTGTTTCTTAGATACAATTCAAATATATAACATGATAAATGATGCATGGACAGAAAGAAGATGAAATGATGCATATCTGTGCATTGCCCCCTAAGGCGGAATTTGTATAATAATTGGAAAGGAGCGTTTTCACAGTAGTAGTTGATAGCACTCATTCAGTCTTATTGACCAGTAAAGGGCCCCAAAGAGACTGCAGTCCCTTTATAGACTGACCCTGTGCTTTGTGCCATACATGGGCCAAGGGCTAGTGAGGGCCAGGGGGGGCATTAACCCTGCCACAGGTCAGAGTCCCCCACCGCTGTCCATCCCAGCATACAGGATCCAACTCGCAGACCTAAGCTTCACTCAATACCCTTTTAATTGCATTGGGATGGTTTGCGACCTATCGATTAATACATGTATTTATGTGGTCCGAGGCCCGCAGGCTACATTGTATTTCTGCGTGGCATATTCATTTATTTACCTATCTGTCCCGCCCCTCATGCATCATCCATATATCTATCCATCTCTCCATGGAGGGCACTTCAATTCAAGGGCTCCCATAATTACTGCAGCCCTATAATTGAGTGCTTTGATTTAGGATTTTTCTGTTCCCTCGCCCACCACCACTGCCATCACTCGGCTCTCCGTGCCTCCTGCAATGAAAGACACAAGGATGAGATATGGAAATAGAAAAATGGGCGATGGGGAGTGGAAGATAGCCCACCTCTTTATACACACGCGCATAGAAAGACATTGGTGCTTATCACAATCTACTGTTTCTGTCATCTGCGTGGGGAGGGGCATGAGCTGATAATTACTGAGGGAGATTCATGCAAATCGATGCCAAATTAAAGCATTATAAAGCCTTTTATCAGCTTTTCTTTTCCAAATTGAAGGCGATAAAAACCCATTTGAGAGGCGGGAGAAATGGCCCTGGTCCCTTCATTTAAAAAAGAGAAAATTGTAATTACGTTAACACCAATTGAATCCAAAACCCCTTTTACTTAACTCACTTACTTATTCATAATTAATTAATTTTGGTCAAATCGGGGAGAGGAGAACAATGGCTTTCTCTCCCTTTCTCAGTATTTTAGAATGGGAATCACAGACGGTGCAGGGGATATTGTTGAGTATTGTGACACTGCCTCATTTCCATAGACTGATTCTCACTAGGATCTTGTGTCTCCTTATATGTGCCTCGGGGCTGCAATAAAAAGTAACAAAGGTGGGTGGACAAGGACGGGACGGTGCATCTGGAGGTCTGTGGGGCCTATAGAGACAGAGAGAAGACAGGGACACGCGAACATGAGTGGAAATAACCTTGAACAACTCTGGATTCCTTGTGAGAGATTTTCCACTGACGGAGCCGGTAAGCCTAAAAAAAAAACACGGAGTTCCCAAGCATGTACGTCACAGTCAGTCTAATGAAGTCCAAGGTTATAAAGAAATAAGCTTACAGGAGTGCATTTCAAACTGAGGTAAGGGTACAAATAATGGTGCTTATGCGTCTGGCGAAACAAAGGGCTCTTTGGCAGTTCACGTGCTGATTCATAATGAATTTAAGCCGGTCAATCTTGTGTGCATAAGCAGTTTCGGTATTCTACAGTGCCAAAACATTAAATATTGTACAGGATAAAAACAAAAAAGGCATTAACTGCATTATACACACAACACAGATAAAATCTTGTGTAGAGAACAGGTGCCTGACAGACAATCAACTCAAACTGTCAAGTCCCGTCTATTAAGCATCCATTTGACACGTAGGTTACAGATTGCTCTCTCTGCTTCCACCACCTGAGATCTGGATTAGGATATCCCAAACACACACACACACAGGGCACAAAACCTGTCACTCCATAGGCTTTCACACATAACGCATTATTACCTTGAGTGTATGTTATGTGTGAACGTGTGATAACTCAGCGACAAATAAACCTCAACATGGGATTACAATAATTGATCCAGTAATTGACATAGCTTTGTACATACTTACAAGTACGTTCGCTACAATTGGTACAACATCTGGCGTTTTTTTGTGAGTCCAAGATGTGCATGTCTCAGAATATCCTAGGAAATTACCAAAAACCAATGCATAGAGTGCATATTCCTCGCCCAAAGTATATGGGAGATGGGAGTAAATTTAGCTATTCACATTCAAGTATTTAAATAGAGCCACCTTATGTATTTGGTCTCCTTTTGGGAGGTCGATGTCCTCAGCCTGGAGTCACTGTGCGGCTAATCCAGGCTAATGTGGTGTTGACAACAACCCAATTACACAGCCTCCATGCTGAGAGAAGAGAGAGGAGGTAACGAAGGCGGGGCTCAAGGCATAAAGAAGCAGTTAAGAGAAGATAAGCAAAGTGTACAAAATAGATGCGGTCAGGCCACTATTCAAGTACAAAGACATGTTATACAGGCCGATAAACATACACACCGAGTGCCTCCATGTTTGCATGTGTCTGCATAAGTTGTACGCCTGCTGGGCCCGCAGAAACAGAGCAAGGATTGGTGAGGCAGTGCTGATCGGCAGGGAGCCTCATTACAACCAGCAGGGGCTACACTTTGCCTCATCACTTCTGGGTAGAACTGGGAACCGCTGGTGCTCACTGCAGCACACACAATAAGGCTTTGGTGGCACCAGATGACCAGTGAGCAAAGTGAAAGGAGGAGTAACGGAGTAAAGCAGGTTGGGCCCATAGATTAGTGCAGCTGGTGACATGAAACAACGTGAATTTCAAATAAAGATTTCTAAAGAACATGGGTCAACACAAAGTCAAATTAATGTATGACAAGGTTAAAGGTTCTTTTGACATTCTTGAAAAAAACTGGGCTTTAAAGCAGAACTAAATAACTCATGCCCCTAGAGGCCATAAGCGCCACTGCAAGTGTCGTAGCATGTTGTGTTTTTTTTTTACTCATGAGAGCAAATACTACGCTAACAGAAAAGACAGAGTCAAACTTGGCTGTAAACACTGCTAGTTATCTTCGGCTTTGCTTTAGCTGTTAGCTTCTTCTTCATGATTCCATTAGTGTATATTGCGCCTCTGACTTGGAGCAGGGAAGTTGCAAGGGTGGTTTTCAGGAGAGAGACACCAGGGGGAGATGAAAGACCCCCCAATCATCCCATTAACACTTGTATTACCTCAAGAGGCACTACGAAAAGGATTTATTAAGGTAAACAAGTTACTTAGTTCTCCTTTAAGATTTTTTTGGAGGCCCATGTCATTATTTGGAACTAAAGCTCACTCAGACTGTACATCAAGGTAAGTTAAACAGATATGCTTGTTTACGGTCACAATCAGAGAAAGTCAAACAAAGCTCATCAAGCGAGAGGTCGGCATCTCCTCAGGGCCACAAATCCAGAATTATAAATCAAGGAGAGACAGGAAAACGAGCTGTGTGGAAATGGGAGGGAATGAATGGAGAAGGGTCTGGGCAATGGGTATGGAGTTTTGAAAAAAAAAAAAGGTTGTGAACAAAACTGGAGAAATAAGATCAGGACTGGGTGGGAAGGAAAGATGAAGTGGTAAAGCGGGGCAGAGGCAAGGGAGGAGGAGGAGGCGGAGCATCGGCGAGAGTGAAAGAATTAAATAAAAATGCAATAAAGCGGCGAGTGCAAAATCAATCTGCTTAGGCTTTTGTTTAATAAAAATTCATGAAGGGGCCGGTGGTCGAGGGGAGAGAGCTCATGAGAAATATTGTGGGGGATGCCAGACTGGGATGGGAAGGGGCAAGGGGATGGGGGGATTTGAGGAGGTAGGTGGTAGTGTCTCTGTTGACCATGTTTTCCAGTGCGTTTGTGTTTTAGCTGCTCATCCCGCTGTTTGTTTTGGCATGGGAGTGAGTTACGGGGTAGATGCAGTGTACTGTGGGGACAAACTAAGGGTCTTCATAATAACAGCCAGGGAAAGGCAGAGGCAGAAAATGGGCAGTAAGTCATGCTGTCTTCTCTTGGTGTCTTCGTCTGTCTGCTGCCTTCACATCAAGGCCCCAAAGTGAGGTATAGCGGGGTTACACCAATGAACGGTAAATCCTTACAGAAAGCAGCCATGTCTGGGTTGGTCAGTAGTTTATGTGATATCCAGGAGGGTGATGTAGAGTGTGGAAAATATCTATCACAAAGACCCATGGAAGCAGACAGCCATCGTTCTGGACACAATTCGACCAATCCTATTTTTGAAATTCTGTTTAAGTAAATGTATGATCAAAAAGTCAGATGGGGAGGATTGCTCTGCCAAGTCCTGGAAACAGGATCCAGCTGCAGTGAAGCCCAGAATCCTTTTGTCTTCTAACATTACACAATCCATTTGTATTTTCATCAGTGAATAGTTTAGTGAATAGTAGTCTTACTCCCTTCACCCGAAACATAACATCGCTGCTGTGACCTTAGAGCAAACCTTAAATATGAGAAGTTGGCAGGTTTTCAAGACGATGACAGGGCACAGCAATAATTCAGTGTAATATAGCTGTGCTATCTACACAAATAACCAAATGGTTCGGGTCATGACCACTTAAGTCTGAACTCTTTATCAAGGCCTACTTCTTTCCTAATTTATCTGTGTCAAAGCCGAAATAAAAATCCCAATTTCTCCTCTATAGGGTAATGTCTTCGCTATTTATTTACAGTAGCGGTGGTAAAGGCTCAGTTAACCTGAAGATTGGCAGTTTGATCCCAGTGTATAATGCCCTTATGTCCTCCACCAAGGCGGATACTATATCCAACTTGCTTTATAAGAATGTGGTGTATGAGAATGTGAACACTGATGGTCAGGTGAAATAGTAAAGCAACAAGAGTGTGTACAAAAGCGTCTCCTGACAACGAGATGTGATTAAATGTGTTTGCGTGAAGAATCTTGCTCCTAATAGGAGTAATAGTTGATTCATAACTCATATAGTTGTGAATCTGTCTAAATTAACCAAAACGGTTGCGCTAATGATGCCTCTAGACATTCAACATCGTGTCAACAACATGTCCCTCTAAATTGTCCTTTGTCAGTGTTCAGTGTAGACCAGGGGTGTCAAACACATTTTGGGTCACGGGCCACATATAATATAAGGAAAATACTATTGAAAACTTTTTTCATTGAGAATAGGTTTTCCCTACCACTAAAAACATGTACAATAGGCCAGGTTGAAGATGTGTTAGAGAGTGCGCATGGTGGACGATGGATGGAAATTCACCCATGGCTACAATCCCGTGTGGCGTGTGTACATGCATGAAACCGATGTATGTTTATTAACAGGCACTGTCCCGACCAAATAAACCAATAAATAAATACATTTTCACATCTCTTTTTCAGCTGCAGTACTCTTGAATTATTCCCTTGTTAATTGCCATATGAATCCAATTTACAAGCCATTTAAAAATCATACAATCAGAGTAAGACAATAAGGTTTTCCAACTCGTGTTTGTTTCTTTGTTTTTCCTTGAGCCTCAAAACAAACTTTTCTTGCGCTTTCATTATCTTTTTCGTTCCATTTCATTTGCTAAGTCACTGTCACGTCTCTGCACATCTCCACCAGCTGTTAAGGAAAGTGGAGCGGAGGCTACCGAAACTGATGTACTAATAGCAGGAGGGTAATTATGTTGTATCATAATGTTCACTGGTACAGGTCTAAACTTGACATCACTATACAATTTGGATCCTCTACAATAGGATCAGTTTTACATGAAGTGGACACATTTTCTAATAGTGCTTAATGTCTTTTCAACCCATTTTGAATATGAAAAACAAAATTCTGTTTGGCATGGCTAACTTAAAGACCACAAGGAGACGCAGAAAGACCTCCTCCCTCCACCTGGGCAATTAAAACAGAAACCAATTAAAGTGAGTGTAATAGCCCCTGCCGGGTGAGTTGTTAAACAAGATGGGGGTTATTGTCCTTGGAGGAAATGGCCCAGAACTCAAGAACTCATCTCTGCTCTGCTGTTGGATACACCTGCTCCTTCTGCCTACCCTACTCATTTCCCCATGAAAATCTGACAGGGTAAAAGTGTAAACATGACCCTAAAATAATTATTAGGGTTTCTGTATTGAAGCTATGATAGAAGGAAAAAAAAAGTGAGCACACACGTCAATTGGATTTATAAAGATGTGTTTTGCTTTATCGGAAAGAGACATTACAGGAAGTCATCTGTATACGTGGCGCTGCATCATTCAGATTTTCTAATGTCTCAATCTGTGGAGATTAGGGACCTAATCAGGCCAATCTCAGCCTTAATGGAGGAAATTGGAGAGAGATATGGTACTTTACAGCTGATTAGGCAGCTGAATGTGTGTGAGGGAGATAGGGATCAGTCACTTTGGGCTGCTGGAGAACTGCATTAGACTGTGTGTAGCCCTTTTAAAACAATTGGTCGCTGAAGTTGTACATGCATGTAAAAAAAAGCCTTGCGGACAGGAGTTGACCAATCAGTGTTCAGAGCGGGACAGCGACGAGGGCTGGACAATTAATCGAAATTCAATCAAAATTGCAATGGCCTGGCCCGGCCGGAGGACACAACAGGAAAATCTATGCCAAGGATCGGGCCAATAACCCAAACTCTACCTTGCATGCGATTGATTACATACTGTACCAAAACATGTGTAAATTACATATAAAAGTGCATCTTGTAGGAGCCATGAGTGCCGTGTCAATAACAAGTGTTTGATAGATTGCTAAAAAGTGTGACTGAGCCTGTAACAAGTGAGCAGTGCTGGTGTCCGCTGGGACCTGTCAAGTCTTCAGTCTTCTCATGTGGGTGAGAGGTCTGCATGGCGTCGCTGAATATCTCTTCACCTCCTCTGCAAACACTGCGGTGTAGCAGCGAATCTGCTCCCCAGGGGAACGAGGAGGGCTAAAGAGGAGCTGCCGACTTTATGAGCCAGAGCACCAAACATATGGAGCGAGGACAGGCGAGGAACATGTCTCTGAGTGAGGGAGCGTGAACGCAGCACAACCGAGGTACGACAGGGTGCAAAAAGAAAGTGTTTTGTGTCAATAGGTGCAGAAATATGACAAGCAGCTGGACAGTGAGAGCATATGTGAAATGTGTGTGTGCCGTGAAGTCGAGCAGAAGCCTATGCAGTGTGCTGGAACTTCTCTCTTCTCAGCGCATTTGGTTTGTTTCCATTCTTCATTAACTCCATTAACAGATGAGCCACTGCGATTAGCAAAGCTTCCCGCTGATTCAGCTCACACCCCCACCACTCTCCTCCACCTCTCTGACGCTCTGTCGCTACCTTGTTCCAATGTTCCTATTCCTGTATGAGCGGCAGCACCAGAGATTAAGTAGACATGCTGTTGCGAAAAAATTGTCAAAATTTAGGGAAAAACTAACAGACGTGTTTCAGGACTTTAATTACAAGAGTGCCACTTACAGACATACAAACTACTGAAGTCACAATCAGTTAAACAGCCGGGTGCGCACAGGCCCATAAAGCAGTCGATCCATCCCCGCAGTGCCTTTTTATTCAGCTAACAATTTTTACTGCTCTCTGCCATCTAAGAGCGCTCTGCTCCTCCAGCGGGCAGTGCCAAGGGGGCAGTCTGCCTGCCGTTCGCTGTGCCATTAGCCACGGCTGGCTCTTTAGCCAAGAGGAAGGAAACATAGGCATTGATTGCCAATAGGTACTTTAGAGGAGCGCGTCAGGAAAGTACAAATAAACAAAGACAGACAGGCGGCGGAGATTTTCTTTTATTCCCCAGCATCTGTTCAGTAATAGCCCCAATTAACACATTAATTAGATTCACATTCCTCTGTTATCCCCCCTCCCTGCACAAGTCTCTCACTCATTGTACCTCTGCTTACAATAAGCGAGAAAAGTGTTATCGCGTCGCAATTGGCCCTATCTGCAGGAAAACCTGGGCCACCCTCATATACCTTTTACAGATGTTTAGACATACGCATCACAATATGGTATATGACCCAAAAATGACAGCATTTGTCCATCTGAGCCCTAAGTGGGGCCTCAGTTCTAGTTTTTTCAGTAATAAATCATACAACAAAGAAGGTGCCAATCAGAAGTCTCGCGCACTCTCTCATCTGAGATCTGAGAGGTCTTCGACGCTTCGGAAACAACAACAATAACAACAGCAACAACAGAAAGACTTTTGAATGCATAAACACCGGTTTCTTAAGGGGCTTTGAGAATGCCGCTCGGATGAATCAGGACACACACGGTTGCGCACCACCCGCTTTCTCCCCTCTCCATTTCCTCCTGCACTGCTCTGGTTTTGCATCATGAAATTAATGACCTGCCAGTTGACTGAAGTGCGGCTGTTTTTTCGCATCTCTGTCTGGGTAGTTGTGCACGAGTTGGTATTATGTGTGTGCGCTCATTTCCATATGCCTTTGGTTTGCCTTGGCATGTGCGGTTTCAGTGCGTTTCAGTGTTAACGAGAGCGCGGGCTGCCGGTGGTGGCTCGAGGATCCCATGAAGAGTTCTCTTTGCCCTTTCTGACACAAGCCGTTTTGCCATAAATTATTGACACTCGCTACCCATTTTCTCATTTCCCTCCCATCGCCCTGAACGCGGAGCCCTTCCATCACCTCAGCACGGCACTTAAAAGGCAAAACCGACCTATGATTCTCTTCCCATAGGTCCCTGTGTAAGGCTATAGGGAACATCAACGGCCAATGACAGAGGTTTTGTGTGCCACTAATGGTTGGAAATGTACACAGAAACAAACATTATAATCACAAGCAGCAAGACAATTTAGATCTTGGCTCCTCCATCTAAATAACATTTTAATTGGTTTTACATCAGATGCCCTTTCATGAGGCAACACTCATTCATTCACTCATTCATACATAAAAATCTAGAACATAGGGTACAAGTACAAAGATTAGCTTCTAATCCTGGGCTGGGCTTTTATTTCTGTTCATTAAGCATCGTTTTTACAGAGACTGAAATATAATCAGCTTGAGTTATGGTACTTTGTGCTATCAGTTTAGTGCAAGTTCTTTGACATCTCTTTCTATGTAGCTGGCACCTGGTATTGCTACCAACATTAATTCAATTAATCTTAAACTGAAGTCAACTTTGGCTACTTTCTCCCACTTCTAAAGACAAGTGCATCTGTGCCATTTGGCTGCGAGTCAAAATAATGTAGTATAATTTAAACAAAAAAGATTAAATGCTTCTTTTTACTGGGAACCTCTGTGTTTTAGTACAGCATATCCTTTTGGAATTCAAAATGAAACTACCTCCTCTCTTGCACTGTCTTCCTTGTTCCTTACAGGGCCCTATCTTTGCCGTTCTTTGTTTCCGTTTTCTTTGTCTCGTCAGGTCTTGCATCGGGCCGTTTTCAGACAACCAGCCGTCTAGCCGTCCCTTAAGTGAATCTCATCTTATTAAGCGACACAAAATGCAACAAAAGGTTGGCACAATGGAGGAACGTGGCATGTTGGACTGTGTATGAAAATGAAGTAGGTTCCCATTCTTCCGCCGACTGTCTTCTACATGAAAAAAAAAGAAGCCTTGACTAAACGCTCTGCATAATTTGTACTTTTAATGGCAAGAGCTTTCCATTCCTGTGACATGGCTTAATCAATAACCCGGCCTGTCCCACTCTAGAAGGGGGCCCAGACTCGGCTGCCGTTTTATTAATTTTGAACGGGCACACTAACTAGGCGTCTGTGAGCATGAGGCATTTCACATGGGATAATAGGCACCGTGGATTGATAGGTTCATTCCATGTTCGCTCAAAAGCTCATCCCTCTATTTTTTTCCTACTCAATCTCTCTCTTTCTCTCGCGCTGCCTTTCTTTCCCTCTTTCTGTCATGGAGTGATTTAGCGAGGACTTGGGGTACATCTGCCAGTGCGTCAACTGGAGGAGAGCGGAGGGAGGAGATGGATAAATAAGACGGCGGGAAGGAATAAATAACGAACAGGAAATAAAAGAGCCCGAGTCTGACACTGTGACCAAAAGGCGCTGTCAAGAAAATCAAGATCAGCCATCCACAAAGGGCGGTACAGTTGGCAAGGTACAGATATAAGTTTTAATGGTTGCTTTGTTGTAAACATTGAGTGGAACACAGTCAATAAGAATATATACCAGGGCTTGTAAGATCAAACATGTAACACTATATCTTAGTGTAAATCGTCTCTCACAAATAGTCTCCCTATATCACTAAGCTCTGTCTGTCCTCACTACGTTTGTGCATGTTCGAACATGTGTCACTTGCTGGAGTTGGTCCAAACTTTCACTTTCATACCACACAGAAGTAGATGTTTAGACCATGACTAATTATTTTTCTCCAGATCAAAAAACACTCTTTTTGGTTCAAACCACTGTCTGCGGGAGCGTTCATATCTGGGACCTTACACTCAACTGAACATAAAACCCGAAAGGCCAGACTTTCAGGTGTGAAAGCGCCTTCTGTCTTCCACCAGACTGTCCTCCAGACTGCTTTGGACAAACTGCATGGAAAATATTTATGTTAATCTTTAAAACGTAGAGAAGAGCTGTTGAAACTTCTAAAACACCACTACAACATATCTTCTACACTCATGTAGATCACAAGAACAAAGTATCATTCGTGTGAAGCACGGCCAATCACATGGTCAACAGATCAACACATTTCTTTCCTTTCCCTTTAAGACGTCTTTGGCTGTGCTTATCTCTTTGTGTAGCCTTGAACTATAGCCCATCTCCAAGGAGCACAAACAGTCTTGGTGCTGTTGTTGACACTGAGTTTATCTCTGGCCTAATAAAAGGGGCTTCGTGGTGATGAGGGTGGAAAGTTTCTGCATCATCATGTTTGGCTCATATCAACATGTCTGACTAGTGTCCTGTTTTTGTGCTAAAAGTGGAAGGACTAAACATTTTGCTTCTAATACACAGGGTTATGAGTCACTGTTGTTGATGGTGGATGAAAAAGGGAGAAAGTGGGGGGTTGTCAGAGATACAGCTGGGAGTTGAACAAAACAAGTATCATGTGTTTACCAGAAGGAGAATGCATCTCTTCAAATGAGTCAATCCTCTTGGCAGCGAAAAATGACAATTAAGAGCTCTAATATGAAATGTCACTGATATGGGCTTTTGAATAGTCATTTAATCTGTGGGGACTAATTCTTCCTTGTATGGGGTTGTCAGTCTTGACTCTTGATTGTAGCTCACTGTGTCCTGCTTAAGTTTGATCATACTTGGCTGTGACACCAGAATCCAAACTTCTTTACTTGGTGAAGCTGAAGATCTCTGACCGCTTTGCTCTAAATATTGATACACTTACTTTTGTGACCACATGCTATGTGATAGCTCCATGTTAGCCGCTTTTAGCCCCCTTTCAGCTTATCTTTGGTATCCCTGATCTATAGCGCCCCCCTCCACTTTTGACATACCGGTAATCTAAAAATGGATGCAATACAAGGAGACCTACAGTACTAAAATGGTAAATAAGTGCTTTATTTGTCATTGTACAAGCGCACAACAACATAGTGTTCAGGTGTTAGTCCTGAGCCGCTGCGACAGAGCCGTGCTGCCATTGAGGGCCAAGTTGACCCGCATGTTTTTGGAGGTAGAGGAAACCATAGTGCAGCGCCTCCTGGGTTTGTCCCTGTTTCAGAGAATGGTGTCCTGCACTGCTCAGCTCCTCCACCTCCTTCTGCGCAGCTCCCTCCACTCCACAACAGTCTTTCACCATCTTCTCGGACGAGCTTAGCAGTGAATCTGTTTTATTTTCCAGTGAACGTCCGGCTTAGCTGTGAGTCTCGCCCGGATATCTCCTCATTTGTCTCTTTTTTTGTTTCCTGTAGCGTCTATTATGACGCCTCCACTGTGCTGCAGGTGTGGGGGGCTCTTGGTGCCTCTTCAGTGCCTTAGAAGAAGAAGTTTGTAGATCTCAAATGGGTTTAGCTGATAAGCTAGCTGTTTACTTTTAAAAAAGCTTCAGGATTACTGTATGGACTCTTTGCAGTAAAAAAAATCCACGATCCCCACTAAAACATGACAATGTGGAACACAGAAACCACAAATGCAGTTTGCATGTCACCATGACAAAGCCTTTAATATCTGGTAGTTCTAACTGCTTTGTTTTTGCATCCAAATTGAAAGGCAAAAGGTTTCTATTCTTGTCAGTATGCCTCAATAATCTAAAATTTGAAATAACTTATAACAATGGCTCACATTTATATTGCGCTTTAAAGGCCTGAGTTTACAAACCTCTCAAAGTGCTGGTCATTATTCATTCACACCATACTGTGGTAGTAAGGCTGCCAATCTGCACCATCCTTTCACTCACCACATTCAAACATACTTGTTTTTGCCTAGTCCTATATCATGATCAAAAGCTGCCTCACAAGGCGGCATGAATATTACCCATTTACAAACCAGCAATGGCACAGATATCAAACAGTAAATCAGACAAACAACTCTAAATGTCATGAACAGCTATCAGTGAGGTTGATAGTTGAGAAGGGTAGTTGTCCCGCACGTCTTTACTCCTTAGACCCTCCTTCACAGCAGGTAAAAACTAAAACATTGGGAGAAAAGTGAAACCAAGAGGAAAACCGCAATCACTCAAATGTCTTGCCCAATGACACAATGACAGTTTGCACCAGCGGGGGCCAGGGTTCAAACAGCCAAACCTTCGATTGTTCTACTAACTGAACCACCGTTTCCCCAAATACCTTAGGTAAATCACAGTAATTAAAATAACAAATCCAATGCATATGTTTGGATCTCAAAGTGTAAAACACAATCATAGTAATCTACACATCAACTTTATCTCACCATGGAAAATGTAAAGTGAGTTATTCAAGATATTTTCTAGTTTGGAAGTAATTGCTTTAAGAGAAAATGTTCTCTTTTTGACCTCTTACTGGATCTGGACATTGTTCAAGACTAAAAGAGGGCTAACTATGATACATTTGCATACATTTACCTTTTAATCCAAACACCTTAGATCAGTTCTGAAAATAGCAGCTATTTCGTTGATTTATAGACGTTTGGGCTTCTACAGTCTATTATGTAAATTTATATTTGTTTGACAGCACCTAAGAGGCCCCAGCATGAGCATGGCATCAAACTCTCAAAGATCCCAAGCCTTCATGTTGTCAGTAAGTATGTGGGCCTTAAGAATTTGGCAATTAAACATACTTTTTTTGTACTAAACCATCTGCTCCGTATTTGTTTTTTGTGATCTGTCCCTAACCAACCCTTTCACTTCACGTCGCTCATCTCCCCAGTCTCAATATTTCATAGATACAGCGACAAATTTATTTGAATGCAGTCTGGGGCAGGGACGCAGAGATGGATGGCCCGACTGAGGTGGTGGTGGGCTGGCGAGGGGCTTGGTTTTACCGCATACATTAGTCACACACGCAGACTGCTGGTAGAAAAGAGGGGGCCTTGAACAGATAGAGTACAGGGGGGGGATCTAGGAGGGGACTACAAGCCTGTCCATCAGAGAGAGAGAGACTTAGTACAGCGCAATGGGGAGGGGGCTAGAATTGAAGGGGTGAATTTATCATAGTTATGGCTTTCTCAGGCATCCATTATCCAGTGGTCTGTTGACAGGCAGTAGTATCTGCATACCACCCCCCATCCTCTGCCACCCCCCTGAGTGATTGACGTCTCAAACACCTCAAAGCTGGACATAGCCGCAGACAGTGTCAACGTACAGATAAATATTGTAAACTTGAAATTGAACCTTCGATGACTGAGGTTTCATCCACACAATCACAAAATTGCAGCCTTTACATTACTGAACAGAGCACAGCACCCACAAAAATAAACCTGTTTAATCAAGTGATCACAGGTTGATAACGTCACAATGGTTTTAAAGCAGAAGATGGGCTTTCGTGGCAAGTTTAGACCAAAGCAGGAGAAACAGTGACAACAGGTTCACAATTGTCACAAAAGTCTGGTAATACTTTGACTGAAGGGGTATGGAGCAATTACTTTCAGTACTTTATCCTCCTCCTCCAGCCATTTATTGGATGTAATGGGATTGTATTTATTCAACATAACCAGCAATGAGTTGGAAGGGATATAATAAACACTACCTTGGTGGTTCATTCAACTGAGCTGTCTCAATATAACAGTAAAAAATCATTAATATACTGTAGATAAGAACTAAGATTATTTACATGATGCCTTTTGTTAAAGCATTTACAACAGTGTATTAAACATGTTTGAGTGTTCAAATTGGACACGGAAATAAACAGCTGGGATTGTGTTTTGGCTGGTTAAAGAGAATGAGTGAGTGTTTACATAACTACTAGGTCATTTAACAATTAAATAAGAAGTCCCTTTTAATAACATGTTTCTGGATCTTTATTTTAAGGTCAAAGGTTAGGATGCATCGCATATAACTAAATGCCGGCTGGACAGGGCAAAGGAGCGGTGCAATCCAGGCAGTAGAAGAGGAAGAGAGCAAGCAATGGAAGCTAATTGTTGTAATAATTATCATGACTACAGGGAGCACAATGAGAAATCTGATTATACCCATAGAGCCGTGCGAGGTTGGGGCGAGCGGGCGGTGAGGGAGGAGGGATTACCTGCCTGTGAGTAGACGGTCATTAACCTCACTTTGCTTCTCTCGCACACACTCAACCGTCCCGGGCCATCTCTCATGTCGAGCGGAGTGCCAATCTATAACTCATTGTTCCCCTCCACTGTCTCTGCCGGGGCACGCTAATTGAAGGCAATCGGAACATGCCACTGATGGACAACTTACCTCATTCTGACACGCAAACACAGTCAGACCAACTACTGTAAATACCACAGTTATTAACACACAAAAATAGCCATAATTACAGAGCTGTATTACACCCTGTTAGGACAGCATGGAAAAATCAAATGATGGGGGCCAATCCATCTTTTTAAATATGACAACTTCACCATTGTCAAAGGACACATTTTTGTCTTGTACAAGGTTTTTCGCATTTGTCCAAATGCGGCTGCTGGTGATATTTCGCTCTGTAGACATGTCTTGTCCAACTGTCTTGATATCCAATTAGCAATTGAGTTTCTAATTACAAGCTCAGTCAAAGCATTGTGAACTTTATTGAAATTAAGGGCATTCTAGTATTTGATAAGTTTCATAGTTTCATTTGCTCAACACTTTGTTCATGATTTGTTTTGTTAGTTTGAGACATATGTATAAAATTTCAACTTGCTTTGGATATTGTGGAATCTAGATTTTAATAGGCCTGTCAAGCTGCATGCTATGCACTTGTATATATGACATCATGCTATTGGAATACATAGAAATAATTGAATCATGTATGACAATTATCTTATAGAGTATTTATCCACAACACCATTTTAATGACATCTGTAACTAGAATTGAAGGTCAGTTACACAATATGATTTTTATAGCTAAAAGCGCTTAAATGATTGTGACACTGTGTCAATGTAATAAACATTTAAAAAAAAGTCCAACTGTTAAAGACACAAAAATAAAACAATTGCCAAGTGGGAAATTACATTGACAAAAACACTATGCAAACATCAGTGTACAGGGAGAACTGCTGAGCAAGGAGCGCCCTCTACTGACTACGACTAGAATAGGACAATGTGCTGGCTTCAAGAAACACTACATCGAAGAGGTTGAATTAGAAACTAAATGTTTGATTTTATTAATACGTAATTTACTAAATTCTCTTTCAATTCAAAATCATACATTATAACTCAACTCTCACTGTAAAACATGAACATTGACAAGCCCAGGACAGCTTCTTCACAACTTTCTCACACCTCGTCTGCATTGCTTTCTCTTTGAGAGTATGCTTCATTCTTTGATCAGGAGTAAAATGAAATGTAGACTGAATAATGCTCTGGCGTAATATGTATCTGTGTTACACTAACTGCTTCACTTGTGCAGAAGCCCAGAGTTTATTCCCTCGTGTGTTGAAGTTAGTGTGGCCTACATGCGCCATGTTGATCGTATTTGCATGTGCATCGATATGAGGTGTAATCGCAGGTTCTCTGTTTGTCTGAGAAAATCACACATTGCTGCCAGGGACGAGACCCGCTGACAGCGCCACAGCATTGTTATTTCTCTGTGTGTCAGGCGTCGCGTCGCCAGCTCCTACGGCACACGCTCAGAGTGTCAGCACATGCCATCTCTGCAGACACCTCTCACTCCCAAGTGAGATAAAGATTGTCAACTCATATCAGTCCCCCCATGGAATCAGCACCCTTGTTCACAGTCCCATCACCAGACATCAACTTGGTTTCTAATTAATGAACTTCTCTTCTTAAAGGGTGCACGTTCTGTAAAGGTTTTATATTGCAGCGAACAGCGGACACCGACCAGTCACCTGCTTTTAGGCCCATCCTTCTGCCTGCAGCTCCAGTCTGCGACTGCACCAGCCCTTTTCCAGCTCAGCAGCTGAGAAAGTGCCAATCCCACAGTTTAAAGGCCCCACTGGCCCTGCCAGCATGATAGATAGTTTAGAAATGAGGACGCCTGTTTAAAAGAGAGGAGAGAAAAAAGGCACGCAGCAGCAGCTGTCAGACAACAGAAAACCCACGCTCCATGACCACGTTCAATAGAGAGAAACAAGCAGAACAAGAGAGGGGATCGCAAGGTGAGCCCACAGCCGCCAGGTATGAAGCACAGAGGAGAGATGCTCAAAAGCACATCACGAGGTGGGATCTTCATTTTCACTTATCTTACCCATAAACACCCTCTGCTGACAATGCACAACAAAATGAAAAAAGAATGAACTCAACATAATAGCCATTTGAATGAATTATGTTTACTAAATCAAACAGTTAATACAATTTGTTAATTCAATAAAAAAGACTTTTAAAAGACATTTAACAGAAATGATATGCATCATGAATAATTGTATAATTGCACTGTGCTGATGGTGGCTTGAAATGTCACCTCCACCAGAGCAAAGTAGATAAACTGTCAGATCTTATATTCACACACCGGACACCTTTCAGGTAGAATACGACGTACCCGTCACATTAGCTGATATACACTCATTAAGTATATATTGTCATATGTTTGCCAGTTAATAAAGACACTGTTTCACTTATTCCCTAGTAAGCTCTCCAGTGCCCGTGAGTTAAGTCTCTCCTCCGCAGAGTAAATGTGGTCAAATAGGCTGTAATTCAGGCCCCTGCGACACAGGCTTCATTTTCAGTTATGTATATTCCCTATCGCTCTCACCGGGGCCCCGCTAACACTTATTAAACAGATCTTAAGAACATCTCCATTTGTCATTGCCACACCACTCATGCATCAATGCCCCAGTGTGTCTAAGTGTGCGTGTGTGTGTCTGTGCGTGTGTGTGTGTGTGTGTGTGTGTGTGTGTGTGTGTGTGTGTGTGTGTGTGTGTGTGTGTGTGTGTGTGTGTGTGTGTGTGTGTGCGTGTGCGTGTGCGTGTGCGTGTGCGTGTGCGTGTGCGTGTGCGTGCGTGCATGTGTGTGTGTATGTGTGCTCACGGACCCCAAGAGGCCGACTGTCTCTTTGCTGGGAGAGATGTGATGTGGGAAGATTAATATGTGTGTGACAGTGGGACCATGCATGGAGGAAGGGTCACTCATTAGCCATCTGACCAGTCGTCTCTGCATGGAACATATGCAACGGAATACACACACATGGTGCCAGCAGAAAGAGAAGTCTTTTCTTTTACAAAGCTGTAAGAAATGCCCTATTGGCGAGTCAGCATTCACTAACCAGTTCTGTTTCATTTCATTGGATGCAACAAGGGAAAGGCTATATGGAAAAAAAAATATTGTCTAACTTTTTTCAGCGTCGAGATCACAATTTAGTTTTTAATACAATCCATAATTTCTGTAATTTATCCAGGCATGGAACTGGCACTGGAACCTCTAATTGAATGAAATGGCTGAAGATCCTGCAGTGAAGTCGAGGTGGAGGAGGGCTACAGCCCATCACAGAGAAGGAACGAAAGGAGTGCAATGAATTGCTTGAGGCAAAGGACGCAGGCTTTGATTGGCTGAGAAAAACAGTGACAGCTGAAAAGTTGTAAGAAATGCAATCTTCCTGGTTAAAAATATGCCTCTGTTTCATTATAACCAGGTCCATTTCAGTAGAAGATTTATGATCAAACAAATTGACTGTCTGGGCAGCTTCATGTAGCTCAGACTGTGGTAGATCCACGGACACAGAGAAGAGATCAGTTGTGATGGAGAAAAGGAGTGGGGTCAAATACTGCAATTACCGGCCAATTGATTTCCATTGGTGTGACAGAGAGAATAAGTGTTACTCCGTCAATGTTCACTCAACCTGGCAGAAAATCCTCGTCTGAAGGAAAAGCAGCGAGAGACCCCCTCTTCCACTTAATGTATGCATCCTTGCATAAATTTACAATCATTGCATTATTTCAGTCATTCAAGCTGACCAGAAAACACTTGCAATTTTGTTCTCTTGAACAGGACTGACCTTCACAGTCACATTTAGTACAGCTTCCTAAGCTGTAGTTTTAAAATGAGGTCCATGTGTATAGGACAAGAAAATACACACAAACAGTATTTTCTTCACAAAAATTCCCTGACCAGTGCAACAAATATTTACAAACACTTAAAAGTCTCTTTCATAGAGACAACTAATTATCCTCAACATAGACTTAAGTGTCATTTATCCTGTGTCTACGCCCTCATTTGAACCACTTTCTCCAGCTCAGAGCGCACTCTGCCAGTGTTTCTAATGTCCTGGTTGTGGCTTGTCGACAGAAACGATGGAAAAACCTAAACCTCAGAGATGATTTGATTACAGCCCTCCATTACTCCGTTTGGATGCATTATCAGCTTATTGAAAAGTAATTATTTCCATTCTGTGTTTTACTGGCAACATAATATTCTATAATAGACTAAAAACACAATATCTACAGGATAGTTTATAAACGGAGTAGAGACAAGAAAAACAGGAGACATAGCTGCTATAGGTAAAAATGGAAAGCTTGAGTAATTATTTACCAAAGTGTCTGGATTTTCTCTGTAATCAGGATCCTAAGGGGAAACTGTGAGTTAGTTGCAGCGGTTCACTAATTAGTGAAAAGTCACAGAAATATGACCCTTTACAAGGAGCAGGACTAATTAAGGCTACCTTGTCTCTTACCAGCAATTAAAAACAACAACGCTCTGCACATTTTTACCCCAAATCTCCCGATCTCATTGTCTGCAGCTCTTTCAACATCATTTATCCCTTTCATTCAACTACAGACCAAAAATGTGTCAACATGTTTGTCATTAATTGTTATTAATGTGCATAGGGTTGGTTGTAATGAGCTGCCTTTACTCGGGTAACTTTTTATCCAATTATACATTTTCTCACTGGCGCAGCAGTTAGCGCTCGTGCTTCACAGCGAGAAGGTCCCGGGTTTGATCCCCAGACGGGGCCTTTCTGTGTGGCATGTTCTCCCTGAGTCTGCGTAGGTTTCCCCTATCACTAAAAACATGTACAACAGGCCAAGATGAGTGATGTGTGTGCGTGAATGAATGGAACAGCAGAGGGACTGTTGGTGCTTTACTTCATTTACTGTTTTCATTTGATCAGAAATTTGCAATTGACTTTTTTTTCTTTTGCGTCTGTGATATTTTAACATGTTTAACCAGCACATTTCTCGGCGTCTCTTGCTACACCTTTGACTGTTAGTTATAATGGAGGGGAAAGTGTGAGGATGGGGAGAGGAGGGGAGTTTGATGATGTATTCAGTTTTGTACAAAAGGATATTTACACGCCGGGTTGCTGTACATACGCATACAGGAACATGTGTGTATGAGGAGCTTGGCAGGTAGAAGGCAGTGAGTGCAGCCTGTCATAGCCCAGCCCTGATTACTCCGCACCATTCATCAAAGTGTCACCTCCCTGACAGCCGCTAATAAATATACTGCCACGGACCCCCTCGCGCACCTGGCAACGCAACACAAGCACAAGCACACAAGCACACACACACACACCCTCACACCCCCCTCCCGCCTTCCTCACCCCTCCTCCCCGCATCACCCACCTCACCCCCGGCACCCCGACAAACGCACCCAACACGGCAATGACAACACAGTGCGGAGCTCATTTGCTAATTGCCACAATTCCCATCAATTCTCTTTTCGTCTTGTTCAATGTAAATAGGAGCCCAAGGATTTTAATTAATTGATTTATTTATATACAACATACTTTGACCTGGTCTTCAGCACATTCCACAAGACATGGAAATAAAAATGTGCTCTTTTCTTCCTCCAAGCTTTCCAAAAGGAAATTCTCCTCAGTGTGGAAAAATGCATTTCTCTCGAGTGCTGTTAGTATCATCTGTAGAAACTATGCAAAAAGATTGGACCCACTGTTGTAATTATATAATTACAACAATAATTATAATTATTCAGGTCGGTGGGGAGTCCTTGCCTCAAGTGGAGGAGTTCAAGTATCTCGGGATCTTGTTCACGAGTGAGGGACGGATGGAGCGTGAGATTGACAGACGGATCGGTGCGGCGTCAGCAGTGATGCGGTCGCTGTATCGGTCTGTCGTGGTGAAGAGGGAGCTGAGTCGGAGGGCAAAGCTCTCGATTTACCGATCGATCTACGTTCCCACCCTCACCTATGGTCATGAGATTTGGGTAATGACCGAAAGGACAAGATCGCGAATACAAGCGGCCGAAATGAGTTTCCTTCGCAGGGTGGCTGGGCGCACCCTCCGAGATCGGGTGAGGAGCTCAGCTACCCGGGAGGAGCTCGGAGTAGAGTCGCTGCTCCTTCACGTCGAAAGGAGCCAGCTGAGGTGGCTCGGGCATCTGTTCCGGATGCCTCCTGGTCGCCTCCCGCGGGAGGTGTTCCAGGCATGTCCTAGTGGGACAAGGCCTCGTGGAAGACCCAGGACACGGTGGTGGGACTATGTCTCCGAGCTGGCCTGGTGTCGCCTCGGGGTCCCCCCAGAACAGCTGGAGGAGGTGTGTGTGGATCGGGAAGTTTGGGCATCTCTGCTGAGACTGCTGCCCCCGCGACCCGGCCCCGGATAAAGCGGAAGAAAATGGATGGATGGATGGATGGAATTATAATTATATGTAATAATATTTGTTTTCAGTTTTAATTTTATGTGTTACAATATACATCACAATGTGCATGTTTTTGTCACAACAAGGTGGCCAATGTGCAATGTTTCACCATGGTTTGTATTTGTGGGGACTATAATAAGTTTTATGTAAATGCTTTTCTCCACATGCACCTCTGGGTAGGGGCTCGTCAGCTCCCCCTGTTGGGAGACAAATGAAGCATATGACTCAACAGAGGTGATGCGAAGCTGTGTGCACGTGGGACCAGTGAGATCTGGTGGCGGAAGCCTGGATATGGGTATATCCTGCACTGGAAGCTGTCCTTGCCAAGCTGTGCATGTGTTTGTGTGTGTTGAGAGGAGGCCGCCGGCATGCTGCGCTGGCAGATGGTGGAACTGTATTGGCGGGCCACCCTGGCTAACATGGGGGAGGACAGGGGGAAGGTGGGAACTCAGGATGGGACATGAGGCCAGGAAATGCATGGCAAAAATAAAAAAAATAAAAAGTATGTGTGAAATAAGCAGGGGGCAAGAGACAAGAGTCAAGTTTGAGTTGGAAGAGATGGCTTCAATTGTATGAGCATCTTTTCCTTCAGCACATTTCTAAGGTTCACCACAGAAAATCTTCTGACTCCAGAGTCTAGAGGGTACAGTAATTTACATACTGGCTCAAATGATATGCCAGATGCCCTTTCTGACAGAGGGACTCTGTTCATCCAGTCCAAAACTTCATTGTAAAAATATCTTCTCACTTGCTTCTTTATGCCTGGTTGTGTGGTGGTCAGTTGGCAGATGCTGCCCAGTGCTGGTATTGGCTTGTGTGTGCAGTGTGTGAGCGCGTGACGAGCCTTCTGGGCAGCAGGGCCGGGCCAGGTGTGGAGTGGGAGTGCTGGGAAGATGAGGAACAGTGGGCCAGTTAATTAGAGAGAGGTGATTAATGGCACAGTGGAGCTCTGGGTGTTAGGGAGGAGTGATGGTGCAGGCGGGAGGGGTTAAGGTTGGTGAGGTGTGGGAGGGTAAAATAAATACACAATTATGTCAAAATTAAGAATGTCAAACAGCCAGTCACAGTTCAAAATTGATGAATGGATGTGAGGCTGACAGGGTGTCTGTCAGTGTATGTCTGACCAGCTTTGCAGCGAACTATAGTTACTGTCCAATGTGAGTCGTCCACCTAAAGCCCATAGTTGTTGTTGTGATACATTACAACCAATTAGATCAAAATAAAAAGTGTGGGTGACTGTCACTACTTGGTGTTGCAGCTCTATGTTGGTGAGATGTAAGAAGTAACGTCGTGACAAACTCTCCGCTGGGGACGTGCCGTGTAAACACCAATCATTTGGCAGATGCGCCGTGAACAAATTGGCAGTGTATTCCCCGTGGCCAAGCCACACACCATTATCAGGATAGAGACTAATCGCATGCCTTCTCCCATATGAGGAGCAATTAATTCACACCAAATCAAACTGCAGCACAACAGAGCTGCAGTGGAAAAGTCAGCTACATAAAGTGAAGATAGTCTGAGGTTCATAGTTCAGGAGCAAAGTTCTACGTATTGTACAGAGCGGAAATAATAAAGAAAGTATATACAAGGATAGGCCTGTATTTTATTTTATTTCAATTTTATATGTGCTTGTTTGTGTAACTATTCTTATTATAACTTTTGGTATATGAAACATACAATATTATTTTTTTCCAATGGCCTGTTGTATATTGAATATCTGAAGTGTGAGGTATGATCCCTTCTGGGGGAAGTTCCTGGAGTCTGTAAATTATCGGCCACCTAGTCAGTGCCAAATAAACAAATTAATAAATAAAATGAAAAACAAAGGTCACGTAAAAGTAACAAAACAAGACTAATAACAAAATTTCCATCTTTTAAATCCTTTAAGTCATTTCCTCTCACTCTATGGTTTCATCTTTCACTCCATGTAAAGGACTGTAAAGAAATATGGGTGTGATAAAAAGACCCCATGAGGAGTAGCTGCAGCAGTTTGTCGCTCACAATAATGGGGATCTCAAAAAGCATAAAAAAGCTATAATAAACCAAGTCTAAAGCTATGACGTGTGACTTGGTGAAATGTTTATAAATAGTTGTCTCCAATGGTTTAACACAATGATACTTTATCTATATCTATACTTCAGGAAGGATGACACTTGTGAGTTTTCCACATTTCCACCGCAACCCTGTCCAGACACTTTGTAGAGAGAACGACATGGGGCCAGACAGCGAGCCATTATTCCCTGTCTGATTGCTCTGCGGCCAGCGTGATTAAGGAAGAAGACCAAAGGTGATTTTTCACAATGATGGACAGAAGGAGAAAGAACGAGTTGGTGTGAGTTTAATCTCCCGCTGATGGAGCGATGAACGTGAGACAAGAGCAAGAGGGGGACAAGCGTTTGCACAGATCCACAAATTAATCATCATAATCTCCCTCTGATAGAGTCATTTGTACAAAAGCGTTTTGTTCAAATAGTGCAAATGTGATAGTAGGAAAGAAACATATTTTAATAAATGTACTGTAATTGCCTCTATAAGCTTGTTGGTTAGGCTGCTGCACATGTACTGTTTGCCGGGCACCGTATCAACATCATGGGCCTGATCTTGTGTTTCAAAACGTAGCTGTAACTGTAGCGCAACATTTTGCACTGAGAAGGAGCGCACTGTGATCTTGCAGCTCCAGACTTAGCCAGTTAAGTGGGAAGTACGTGGGGTGGAGAAACACTTTTTCCTCCAACCAGACTCTGTGGGAGAGAGAGGGATAGTGGGGTTGTGGGGGGTGAACATGTGCATTTGTTTTGTTTCACGTTCACGACCGGTCCGATCCGCGGGACCAGCACAGGCAACATCTCTTTCTCTCAAGACACGAACATTGTTTAGCTCACGTTGGGGTTAATAACGTTTTTAGTTTGATCTGAGAGAGCCTGTAATGCTAAAGGAACACACAAGGCAGCGCGATGTAAACGAGGAAATGAATGTCAGCTCCGTCATTCGGAAAATCTCAATTTGCAAAATGTCTCTCCCTGCTCTTCACTCCCTCCAAAAAATCCTTAACTGATTATTCAGAATCGAAGTAAATACACAAGTAAATAAGAGTCAACTGCCGTTTTTAGTGTCATCCCTGTAACAAACCCATCACTGTCCAGGACGTTCCCACTTAAAGCCATACGTTGCATAGGATAGTAAAACCAATGATACATCATAAATCTGTAAATATATGCCTTAATTTGAAATAAGTGTCAGTATATTTTGATTAATTACAATCACTCAGCGTAGTCACTAGGGGCTCAGCTCAGCATCTCGATTACATATGCTTCCGATCAAGTCTTTACTGTGAACACATTAATATCTTCTATCACCGACTGATACAACATCTTTCCTCTCAGTGCCGTTCTGGTGCAACCACGGGAAAAAGTCGTTTATCAGCTTGTTATGTCAATCTCTGCGACCCCCTGTGTTGACAGTCATGTATATGTGAGCACTGTTAAGTGTCAGCATAGCTGTCCATTGCACTACCACTACAGACAGGTAGGGTGCTGGCTTCCTGCAGAGCAAACATGCTGGTTAGTCTGTTCGCCCAGTGGTCACACCGTGAAGAGGGCATGTGCACGGCTTATGGGGCAGGGGGGCATGTCGGGTAAAGGGTGCTCTTGTGGGGGTGAGTCAGATCCTATTCTGGTCTTTATGCAGGTGTTGTGGAAGAAGGAGCCGGAACACGTGGGCACATTTGTGTATGTTTTGCTAGAGGCCACAGGGCAACCTCTGAGAAGCTGTACTAATTGCGACCAAAGGGGTTTAGCTCAGGGTCTTGCTTGGTTAATATCATTAGCTAATCTGCTGTATGTTGTCTCCCTTTGCCCTAGCACTTGAGCGGCACAACCGGCGGCATCACCCCCTTACCCAAAAGTACACCTCCTCACACAGCACCCCCTATCCCACCTCCATCCCCAAGCCCGATGCAGACTGCTGAGTCGGGCTTTGCGCTGGTTGGAAGGGGCCCTTGCATCTGGGCTCCACTGACAAAGAAGATTAATACCTCACCCACGCGCAAACACACAGCGGCGTGGGCATATAGGCGGACAGGATTCGTGCCCACGCAGCAAGTGCCCTCCCGGGGTCCTCAACTTCACAAACAAGCAAGCGCAAAATCCAACCTCAATCAAAACGGAAAGTGAACTGCCCCCTCCCTCCTCGTCTCTTTTCTCCGGGCTCTGGATTACTTCGAGTCTCTACCTTCCTATTTCCCCCTTCCTTACCCCCAAAACAGCACTTTAAATAGATTCTTCGGGCCATATCAAAATATTTAAAAAAATCTGCTGATGCGAGTGCGCTTTCATGTGAGCCATCCTTTGCCTCTTCGCTCTTCTTATTCACTTCGCACCACACATCTTCGTCTAAGCAGGGCCATGAGCAGGGGTCCACGACATGTTACATCTCAAAGGCAGTAGCAGCGGAGACTTGACGCCAACTGTGGCCAGAAAGTGCTTTTCAAACCAGCAGCATGTGTGAAGGAATTAACTATTAAATATGACAATTTCAATGAATAAAAAGGAGATAAGAAATACTACATTTTACATCATTTCCAATATAAAACCAAGTAACGCAGAGGATATTTGCTCAGAAGATTCATTCTATTCAGAGTACATAGTCGTGGAGTAACTTGTAAGTTCCGATACTTCGAATCAAGTTTGTATAAAGGCGTACACAACCTACATATCACCTGTCTGTTCTGCGGCCTGCGCGATGCGATGAGGATACACGTTTGGCAGAGGAATTTTAAAAGACTCCGAGCAATGAAAGAGAATTGAAAAGAATGGAAAGAAATACTTGAGCGAGTGGCGTTGGGGAAAAAGGATCAGATAAAAGAGTAATCACTTAGGCAGGCAGCGCTCTGGCACATCAATGTGCGGCTAAACGCTTCCCCGTGTCAGCACATTGGCTGCTTGTCAAAGGACTGAGCGGAGAGCCACAGCAAAGCAGCGATGAAAAAATATGTGGCGAGAAAAACTGAAATATATGTTCTGTATGGTAAAAGGCAGACAATAGATGAGTGCCACAGAGTTTATATGAATGGCGCAAATAGGAAAATAAGGTTGCAACTTGTCAAAGCTTTCACAAACAAATCTGTATTATTCCTTTGTTAAAATAGTCTTAGGCAGTGAACTAAGATTTAAAGAGCACTTTGCATAAAAACTCAGCAATTGAAAGACTAAAATTTTACAAGAAAAATGTGTTGAACGACCAATTGTAAACAACAACGCGATAAATGACAAACACATCTGTTCTATGACGCATTAAGGCCCTATAATTAGATTTGAGTTCTTATATTGTTTTTCAATTTAATTCATGTGCCTTTATTGTTTAGAGGTCTTGCACAGGGAAACGGCAACCAAAGCATTTAATCTGATTCGATGTAGCCTCCATGAAAAGATATCAAAGTCTGTCTTTTAGAGAGTGCAGCGGAAACGGGAGAAAATCGAGGTAATATCGCTCAAACTAAATAATAAAACACTTTTACTATGACTCATATTTCAATATCAGAATATAAAGGGGGGATATTTGAGAGAGCATTACAGAAATGAATAACTACAGTGGGGAAGTGTCATAAGCCAACTTGTAATGTTGTTTGGGGCCATATTGTAGGTGTTCGCTTTCCCCTGCTCTCCAGCCTATTGGAACAGCATTGCATGTCCTTATAAATAATTCATTTTTTAATCTGATTTCCCCGAGCGATTCTCACTGTGTTAGTCACATATTCAATAACGGTGTTCGCTGCATAATCTGCCTGTGTATTTCCGTGATTTTTCTTCATGTTGAGGGGAGAGACGGGGTTGCTGGATGCGGTGGGGGTGTTCCGTCGCTGTCTCAAAGTAAAGTGAGGAAGAGAGAGTCCTGCGCATCATCAGTCAACATCCTACAGGTTGACAAAGAATACACGGCACCTTTTTTTCCACTTGTGCTGCGCTCCCGCGTGGGCCGGGCGATCACTGCTTTTAAATGGAGTATTGTCACAACCACAGATACTTACTCAATAGAAATGTAATGTTCTATTCTTTATCAAAGGTATGGGAGAATTGATCATGAATAAAAGATGCAAGTAAAAGGTCCGGATTTTTCCCAATACAGAGGGAGCGCGAGAAGAGGCGCGACGCGTGAAGAGTTTTTCTGACACAAACACTACTCAACACACTATACATTATTAACTCATTTAAATGTGTACATTATATAATTATAAAGCTTGAGCCATAACAAAAATTGGGTGTTTTATTGAGAAAATTGCTCCTTAAACACACGCTACAAAGACCAAGAATACTCTAAAAAGACTTATATCATGCTTAACTTTTTTTTTTTTTTTTTTTTTAGCTTTTAACCATGTTACAATGCATAACATAACCTCCCACTAGGGCTGAAAGATACATCTGAAAGATACATATGAACATTCAAGATATTAATATCGAACAAGCAACAATATCGTTATTGTATTGAAATCAGGATGTGAACATTCACAACATTAAAATAGAAAAAAGCAAGATATAAACGATGTAGATTTTCATCAATAAAACTGCACTCTTTATTTTTCTGTTTTTATTTTTCTGAATGGTTTTCACTTGGTTTTCACCTAACCCATAGTTACATCATATCGATGTCTGGCATGAATATCGAGATATGAAATTTTGTCCATATCGTTTAGCCCTACCTCCTACCCCCCCACGCATTTTCTCGAGTTCGGCTTTACCCAAATCTAAAAGCTTCTCGAATGGATAGCAACAGTGCAATGCCTCATTTGAAAGCTAAGACAAACTACAAAGTGATCGTAACTTTTTTCCTCGCGTCGTTGTCGGCTCTTTTTTGTCACATTTTTGAGGCGTTTTCGTCTCTTGTTTTTGTCTCTTTTTTGTCATGTTTTTGTTGCTTTTTTGTCGTGTTTTTGTTGCTTTTTTGTCATGTTTTTGTTGCTTTTTTGTCGTGTTTTTGTTGCGCTTTCATCACGTTTTTGTCACTTTTCTACTTTTCCATCGCTTTTCTTAATTGCTTTTTTGTTGTGTTTTTGTCACCATTTTTTAACTGTTTTTGTCATATTTCATCTCTTTTTTTGTTCCTTTTTGGTCATGTTTTTGTTGCTTTTTTGTAGTGTTTTTGCTGAGTTTGCGTCACTTTTCTGTTGCCTTTTCATCGCTTTTTTAAAATTGCCTTTTTGTTACAATTTTGTTGCGTTTTCATCCTTGTTTTTGTTGCTATTTTGACGCTTTTTTTTTTCCCGGGAAGGTTTTAAACTTGGGTGAAGCCAAACTGGAGAAAATGTGCTCGGTTGAGGTGAGGGTTGAGAGGTTACTCAAATTTTGATTGATTTCATTCACACATTTTTTTTGTTTTTTTTTACCAGTCTGTCACAGCACTCTTGTGGGACACGCGCCAACGCAGAATATGAAAAAAAAAAAAAGTGGTATTGGCTGTAAATGGCTCACGGCCTTTATAAAGAGCAGTACTCAGCTCGCGTCAGTTTTGTTTTCTGCTAAAGGCTGCATGATTGAACGACAGTCTGTAAAACTATCTCCGTAATGAAACCAACACCGGCGAGAGTAGTTAATAGGTCTGAACGTTGACGTTTTTTGACACCGCTTTTACTGCATTCGAACCAGGGAAAATGCACGTTAAGACATCCTGCTGCTAAATTAGACAGTGTATGTACGCTGTCAAAAAACAGAGGGCAAAATGTGCCTCAATAAAGACAGAATCAGTGCATCTAAATCTGTGTCTAAATAACAAACAAAATCTTCCACCATCCAATTAGTGCGTTTACTTGTGTCCACTCAGCAAGTCTGTTCTCATCCCACGGCATTAAGTAACTAAATATGAAGGGCCTCGACTTATGACAAAGATCTCGTCTACTAACTTGGCGGTACATTTTTCAACCAAATAACCTGACCCCCTGACCGCAAGAGACAAGACAAGTTAATGATAAAGTCAGGACGAGAGGAAGCGTTTTCAGGCTTGAATAACCAGTGACTTTTGGATAGGAAGTTGAACCCTCAGTGGAAATAGCACAGAATGTACCTATATATTCCCATAAACATGAACAAACGGACGCTCAGTTAAGCCTCAACAGTTGGCTTGATAAACCTACAGCACCCCCTAGTGTTCACTTGACATAATTCAGAACAGAAATGCATATTAAGAAAGTTACTGATGATTACAAGAATAACTAGGAGAAATTGGAGAGTCATGTTTAGATGTAAAAGCTCATTTGTAAAAAGCAATATTGTAAATTAAGTTGTTAAAGAGTTATTTATACCAAATGTCATACTTCACTTCAGAGACAAAAGAAAAAAACGAAAAAACCTATTGTAGAATGAATAAGGTTGTTGCCCATATTCAGAAGTTTAGATGCACTTTGCAAATATATACTGTAGCTAGTTCAAACACTTTTTTCCTTTAAAAGTTAATCTTTAAAAAGCCCTCAACTTTCTGACCCTAACTCCATTACACTTTTTGAAAATGAAACAAGGTTTTTGTCCAACGCAAACCGTTGGCTGCAGTCGAACATGATGCTTCCATCCTCTCATGTAAACGTTTGTGATTAAAAAGGGGGTGATATGAGAAGAGCCGAGGCGTTTGTGCAATCTTGCACTTCCTAATTTGGTACTGGGGGAGTTAACACACCTGCCAGCTTCATGCTGACGAGGGTGATTTCTCAAACTGTTGTTGTTTGTGCCGTCAGTTTAGGAGCGAGGCGAAGACAAGAGCCAGGCAGTGGTCCATCCTGCGTGCTGTACACTACAGACACACAGGCTTCAGAGGTGAAAGGGACGAAATACGCACATTTTAATTTAATTTATGAGCAAACTGCATATATTGCATTTTTTCACTTTACTTTAAGAGTGGCTTTATTTAGTGGATTTACTCATGTGAAGTTATGCTTCAGTATTCACATTTCTAAGTTGTCTTAACTGTGTACAATTATAGCTAAATTAAATTCTTTTTCAATTTTGATTATTTTTGATTTTTGATGTTCTTTATATATATATACTTTCAACAGAATAATTTCTTTTAGTCTGTGTAAGTTCATTTCTTTTCTTTTTTTCATCCAGGTAACAAAAATGCTTTAGAAGAATTAACTGTTGGATGACTGCTGAAACGTTTTAATTGATACAACATTGAATCAAAACTAAAAGTCCAGTTGAAATAGTTATTTTTTGTAAAGCAACAACTTCTCACAAAGCCACTAAAAAAAAAAAAACTTTGATGCCCGTTTTTTGAATGATTTATACTACAGTAGTTATCAGGGCATTTGGTCCCAGAGTTTTGGACTGTTTTAAAGATCAGTATTTTAAAAATGCAATACAGATCCTGGTATTTCTGGACAGTGCAGTATGTCAGTATTACCTCTGCAAAGCAGCTGCCAGTGCAGCCAATCCAAACTTGTGAAAACGTTGACTGCTCTGTGATTGATGGGAGTTATTTGTGGCTTTCGAACCCTACTGCTATACCTTCAATCCAACTCGCTTTTTCTTTCATGTCCCACCAACTCTCCCACTCCACTCATCTTTGTAGAGTTTGCAGAAAATGTGAACATGACAAATATTATGTAATGTTATCGAAAAGGTTCACTGTCCATCATTTGTGCCTCATCTCACATCAATCAATACGAAAACTCTCAGACTGAAATGTAGTTCTTGGGCAATTCTCAAAATTCTGTGACTTCTTGTTTAGCTTCTGCCAAATGTATTACATGCATTCAAGTTTATGTTATTTTTCATTAACTGTAAAGTATTGTATAAAATGATTTGGCTTTATGAGTAGGCTTACACAATGTGTAATTGTTATGAAGCCTTGGGAGACCAGTTTAGCATCACCTATACCTCTAGCCAATAATTGTTCCTGCGAGGGTCACACCCCCACCTCAGCCTATCAGCGCAGAGCCACACTTTCGTAGCAACCAATCGTCGCCCTTGGTTCTGCTTTTAAGCCTCTGGCAGTCATTGCCGTTCGCTTCCCAGCTGTGCTGCGACCCCCCTCCTCCACGTCTACGATACTTCCATCTACGACTCTCCCTGCTGCGTCCTCTCAGGCCTCCCATACCACCACCAGTGTCCAGGCATATATCTGATGTCTACAGCCATTAATATACATATGTTCATGAGTCTTTCTAATCATTGCTTTTGTCTTTTTGTCCAGGTTCAAATTTGCCTGGCTAACGCCACACTGCTGCGTGCGCTCTAATTATTTCGAACTGCACAGCGGCCTGGGGACTATGGCCGAAATTTTCGCATGGAAATTTGCGACGGCAAGACGATGACGAGCTATTAGATATACAGAAGCTTGGAGTTTATTTACGGATGAAAAAAAAAAAAGTTTATTTACGGATTCAACATGACAGCAGCAGACGCGACAATATTTTTCGATCAAGCTTTAGACCGTGTTCAACATAGTTTAGCTTGAAAGTTTACAGCGGGTACGTCATACGTCATCGGATGCGATGATACGATTGGCTGTGGCTATGTGCAGACGCATGATAGACATTCGTAGCACCAATAAATGGCTATGGACGATCGTAAACCACACCTCTCCTACGAGAAAATGAATTGGTGGTCCCCAGACTAAATATCACTTGTGATTTTAGTCTGGTGTTAGCCAGGCTAGGTTCAAATAAGAATATGGGGCAAACCATATCTGTATTGTATTACTAGATAACTCTATTGCTATAATTTATCTCTTCATAGCATTCATTTGTATGGCGTCTACCCCGTCTTCCGACAAACCTCCATTTAGACAACCCTCCAAACCGAAACCCTGTCATTCCGACAACCCTCCATCCGACAGTAGTTTTGAGCACAGAGTTAGGGTCGTCTGTCTTGTGTGAGTGGATGTGAGTGTAAGTATAGGTCATTCTAGTAGGCCCATATTTTTAATAATTATCTTGTGTGTCGGAATGGCATTTGTATAGTATAAAGTTCGACTGGAGTTAAAATGTGAAGAGGCCATTTCTGTACTCCGGGTATGTGTCGACATTGATTTGACTTTACATACTACTATAGTTGTATGATGATATTGGACATTGTTGGTAATTGTGTGCTTTTTTTAGCATGTCATTTCAAAACAAGGCTTCAAGTGTAACTAAAGATGTGAATGGCGGCATATAAATAAATGGTAGCAGATTGGTGGCTGTGTTGTTTCTGAAATACCAGCTTGTTACTGTGAGCAGTGTGTGTGTGAGAACAGGAAGAAGGAGCAGGAAAAGGCAGAAGCAAGAGAGGACACCAGGGGCCACAGCACAATTTCCCCATCTATCACTCGCTCCCATCCGACTTCACAGGCTAAAGGAAGAGTAGCTGTGTTTTCTTTGAATGATTTCTGCTATTCTAAAGTGTTAAATGAAGCAAAGTGGTTGTTTCTTCAGCCAAGTCAGGAATTCCTCTGTGAAGCCTCACCGTCCTTGGCAGAGCTGACGTGACGAAGAGTCGCCAATTGCACTTGTACTTCTAAGAATGGTTTCATCACAACATATTTTACTTTTTCGATTTGAAAAGGCTATATAATTTGTCAATAGATTGTGTTTTATTGTTTGCATTTTGCACATGAACTTATGCTGACTGTTTTAAATGCCGGCTACTCAGCAATCAGTAATGCAATGTTTAAAAAGAAATAAAGGGATTTTAAAATGTATTATTCTGAAGCTTTACCCATATTTATCAGTGGTGACCTTGATGACATTGTTGCCATTTACCAACAAAATGGCAGATTTGGGCTATAATGTTCAATTTAAAACATTGTAATCCCTAATTCTATAATACGCTGTATTGTAGTTTGAAGTATCATAACTATTATTATGTATCCTCTCAAACCCACCTCTGTATTTTGTTACATGAACAAGTGAAGTTGTAGTTGATCTTCAGCCCAGTCAGACGCTCCTTTCTCTGGTGCCTCAAGGTCTTCATTCCTCTGCAGGGCCTCCTCTCGCTCTTGCTTTTGCTCTGGCTGCAGACAGACAGGAGGGGGAAGGAGGGGGAACAGCGCAGGACAGGGCCTTTAGTCTAGAGATCATTACCTTTACATTATTAATGTATGGCCAAACCACAAAGGACATCCACAGACAGTAAAGAAGAGAAGCACTGCTGCTTTGCTCTGTGGAGTGAAACCTACAGGAACGAGACTTTTCTGAATTAAATCAGCTGCCTTTTGGGTTTATAAATAAACAACAGAAATATATTGACTATTTTTCACAAGTATTTAAAGACAAAACCAGAGTTATGTCTGAGATGGAGATTGAGTTAACCACTTCAGCGGAAGCTTGGTCAGGTATGGGCCTTTGATCACAATCAAGAAAGCTGTCAGTACAGTTCGTGCAACTTTGTAGAGTAAAGTGTCATTGGGAAAGACACTTCACAAGACATATATTATTCCTGCATAAATCTGTATTTGGGAGTTGTTAAAAAGAAAGTCTCAGGTTGCCTAGGTGTAATCATTATGCGACCAAGAAAATCCTTTTTTTTTTGTTAATTGTTTGAAATAAACGTTATAAATATAAAATGGCTGCAAATGTCTGATTGTGCACGTAGGTCTAAAGCACAGCTGAACAAAGAATTAGGAAGTGCTGCGTGTTTCATTAAATGCTCAATATAAATCTTGTGTTTTCTGCCTCATTTAAGCCCCATTACAGAACAGTGGCACCACTTTAATTTCTAAAGTGCCTTTCAAAAGCATCACCTCAGGCGCTTCTTCATGCTCTCTAACGCAGATATGCGCCAGGAACTGTGCATGTTGTCCACACTCGCACACTGCTGTGAACACTCAATCTGTACACGCACGGCGCACCTGAACAAAGACGCTCACAACATTACGCCTTGGCTTCAGTGTTTTTTAGATACAGCCTTGACTCAAAAACCTATGGGTAATTAATTTGTTTGTTGTTTAAATTAGTAACCTAAAGGAATGGCAAATAAACATGAAACAGTGAATTTAAAATGTTAATTCAGCAGCATTATAGTCTACATAAAACAATGTTTTTTATGGCTTATGGCTTTTTATCAGCCATCCATATTGCAGTGTTATCCATTGCAGATACGTCACATGAACTTAAAAAAAAAAAATCTATTCTACAAAAAAAGAATCACCTCTGACTTTCAGTATCTAATAGATGAGAGCAGCCTTGCAGCAGTAGTGGCTGCCTTGGCTGCCAGACCCATTTAACTTGCCAGGGTTGGCCGAAGAATGAACCCCAAGACTGTCCATTGGAGCCAAGGTCAGGCCCTCTGTGTCTGCAAGTATCAGATACATTGTGAATTGTACTGTAGTATCTTTGTAGGATTGATGACGTATAAATTATAGTTCATCATCAGAAGCAAAGGCATTGGTTAAGAAGAAAAGTTTTGTTGCTGGTTTTAGTCAAATTCAGTTTGTATCTTTGGTTGGTATTTCAAAACAGGCAGAACCAGCACAATTACTTTGAGAGTGACTATTTCTGCAATTGTGATAACACTGTATAAGTAAATTTAAAATTTAAACATATACCCTTGATAAACGTTTTGCATGTTTTTGTGAACTTGACAGTGAATTCCCGTGTCAAGGTACATGTGTGCTGAGCCAGCGTGACATCCAGGGAGGTGGAGGTAAAAGAGAGTGTTGTTCAGAGCAATTGATACATTGCAAATAGAGTGGGCTTCCTGTCCGGGTTTTGTGGCTAAGGTGCTAAACGCTTTAGGAAACCAGATACACTTGCACATCCTCTTAAGAGATAACAGGACAGGCTGCAAAGGTGGTGAAAAAATACCAGGGATGGACGCAGGGCATTGACAGTTAAGCTTGGTTTTTGAAATCAACAACTTTGCTCGAGTTTGCACATGCCATCTGGCCTTTGTACATTGTAAAACGCTCTTGGACTGTAACGCAGCCCATTTGAAATCAAAGTAGGGTCCATTTCTCCGCCAATGCCTTTGTCGTTTGTTCTCCCTCTCTTCTCTAATGAGATGGAATGTGGCTAAATTAGCAGTTGAGAGGCAAAGCTTCATTTACAGGACAATCAAATGATCCTTTACAAAACACACTCAATATGCATTAGATGTCGGGCATAGTGAATATGGGGCGGCCTCTTTCTGCACTCAAATGGGGTGGGGGCGTATCTTGATGTTGCACACTGGTGAAAAATGCCAAACTGAAATCATCCATCACAACGCAATGAAAGGGCCTGCAGCGCCGGGAGTGGGTGAGAGGACTGAGATGTTTGTATTGGCCCACTGGGTTTGGGAGTCTTGCAAATGAACGGGTAACTGTTAAAAAATGTTCTTTTTATTAGACGAATTGCATCATTACATCACATTATAAAAACAAAAAATGCACCATTAATTTCCTTCCCAAATAGCCGTAAGTACATGTCTCACTGTCCCTGTGCCCATCTTGGTGTGGCCCCACGGGGCAGCAATTCCAAACCCATTTCCATCCAACAGATCAACCAATTGGGCTATAAAGATGCATGTGATGGAAAAATCACATAATTTTATCACTATGTCTTTAGTTCTCCACCTTTTAAGTAAATATGTTGAGTATTCGTAATGAGAATAGCAAACAATTCCAATAAGGGTTCTCAATGAGAAACCTTATTGAAGACAATAAATGGATGTACCACATTTAGAACGGTCTTCTGATAAACAATGGAAGCCAAGGTTGCAGTATACTAAATTCTTACAAGATATAAGGACAAAAAACAAATGGTGGAAAGGTCTCCTTTGCACTTTCTACACTTCTTCCATAGAAATAAAACATGAATAATAGATGAGAGGATGCGATGAGATCAATCAGAGGCTATCAGTCTGAAAGATAGAAGTGGACAGTGCAGATCTGCCATGGACTCCAACAGCAACCACTTCCAGAGATAGTGGCCAGAGGTGAAGATAAGCTGTGCTCTATAGACTGGAAAAAGGCCCTTGTGCTAAAATATGTACACAGATGGAAAGATTGCAAAGTGCTAGAAGCTGGTGAACACACCTCATTGGAATAGCCTGCATATTTTCCCTGCATGCATTGACCTCTCGCACCTCCGCATCACAAACTCACATTTGCGACAATGCCACCGCAGCATGACAAATGCAAACAAAAGGTTCACCTATTCATCACTGTATGCCAAGAGGGAGGAGCTAATTACAGTGCGTGGAAAATTATGACTTACTCTTGTTTTGTTTGTCCTACAAGAGAGTACAGGTCATAGGATGGAGGTGGGAAAAAAGTGCCTTGTAGGTTCTCTCACACGAAATAAACAGTGACGCTCGCACACCACACCACCACATCTTGCTGCTTGTGTCCCTGCTCGGAGGCATGATTAATCCAGTGCAGAGTGGGAAGATTTCGACCCTAAACAGAAAAGTCCTGTTGAGGCAGCGAGAGGCACTGATTTATTTAGGTGTGACTGCTTCCACATTCATTATGAGAGCGCAGGTGCAGGCCCAAATATTCTCTTGTTCTCCCCCAGCTGTTTGTGCTTGGAATACACACACACACACACACACTTATACACAGACATTATGAAATAAAGCAGAAGCAGCACACATGGCCTGGATGCTTTACCGAGGCTGTACTTATAGAAGCTGGGTGGCATACAGAACAAGGACCGTCGCTGCATTTGAGGGATGGTGCGTCCTGATTTAGCTCAAACGCAAATAACAAGCCAATAGAAAACGCAAATACGTGTGCGCAAACAGTATGTCCTGGATTGTCCTTGCTCTAGCGCTGGCTTTCCTGCCCTCAGAAAGAGTTCAAGAAATGCATCACAAAATTTGCATTATTGCCATATTCAATCCAGATATTATCACGGTTCTCATCATTTAGCACTGCTTTAATGTTAAAGAAATGGAAATATATATGAAATAGAGGTTTTGGACTTATCTTGACTTGTAAATACGGTATAATAAGTATTTCCACTCAGATCATCAGATTCTCCGTTTTGTATTGCACTGATGTTACAGTGCACAGTCCTAGTTTAGTAGATCACAGCAAGAAGGTGCTTGGTTTGATTCCAGGACTGTGTGGGCCCTTTCTAGGTGGAGTTTGCATGTTCTCTCTGTGTCTGAGTATGTCATCTCCATCCACTCATAAAACGCATGGAATAGGCTACAGCTAGATACTAAGCTAAGGATGGGTCAAATGCAAAAATAGGAAATTGCCCTTGTGGATCAATGAGGTATTTCTGTTTCAGATTCTGATTCCTTAATCAGAGTGGGGACAAATGTTGGAAACCGTGAAACCTTCAGAGATCAGATTCAAACTCAATGTGCCAAGGCAGTCAAGCTTCCCTGCATATGCGCTGTAGTTCGACCGTTGAGCCACACACCCACAGAAATGCCTTGATGGAGTTTTGTGTCCCAGCCCAGTGTTATTTCCAGGTTAGCCTTGTTCCCTAGTTCCTTCAGCTGGAGAAAGATGCAGTGCATGATCTACACCTGTGTTTCTGTGTGTGCGGAGTAGAGGCAGCAGACACAGCAACGACCGGAGAGTCTGCTGCTCTCATTATGGGCCGTATTAGCTCCCTGTGTCGCCCTGATTAGACCCCCGTAGAGCTAAGTCACACCTCCCAGCGTGTGAGAGGAATAGCGAAAGGGAGACTGACTCTTCATGCCTGTGACAGCTTGCTCATTTCTTTAATACAAATGGCTGTTGGAGCTGGTCGGCATGCATCAGGAGCCCCCATCACTGCTCCCCTGTCGCTGTCATTTATTACGTAGTTTGTTTGCACTCTTATCCACGGCCTTGCCCTGCCAGCCCATCCATCACATCGAGACACGGAGGCTCTCACATCTGCCCAGACTGTCAGCACTGTGCCTTCAGGACACAAAGATACTTACTGTATATATTGTGCCATATTCATTGGTCTTTACATATGCAAGGCCTGCATATGTATAGTATGAGAACAACTCATGGATTTTTTGCAGTTGAAGTCCCATAATGACTTTGGTTGGTTCTATTCCAATTATTTTACTGTCATTAACATTTCACGAACAGTATAGTAGCGTTAAGCAGTTTGTTCATCCAGTCATTTCATCCTTGACACTATGCTTCTTCCTACAAGGTTCTCCCTCTTACAAAACTGACAGAGCTTTGTTGAAACGAGAATCAAGGAGGTCATTTGCTGAAAACATGTTTGCTTCCCTCTTTCCAAGGTCTTCCGACAGTGCGTTCTGCATGTCTTCTGTCAAAAGTGCATGAAGCAGTACCATTACACAGTGAGTGTTTTCTCCACTATTTAGTTCAGAAAGTCTCATTGAAGAGTTTGTTGCTATCCATTGCTCTGTTGTTTGTGGCAAATCAGCATGGTGTCTTGTAATGTGAAGCTGGAGATTTGTAGCGATGTCTGTCATTATCAACTTCTGACTCTATAATTCTTCTAAAATCTATCGTGTTTCCATATTTTCCTTGCATTTGGCTACCGATAGAGCACAGCAGCAAACGTTGCCTTCCTCTGTAATCCTGTCCAGGGCTTCCTGTACAGGAAGTTTACTTATATACATGTATCTGGTTGATATGTGTATTTACTTACACTGTAAGGAACAGCTTTTAAAGTATCTGTTTTGGTGAACCACTCCGTCACTGTCAACGCCTCTGCATGCACATTGTGTTGAATTCCCAAGAGGGCAAGTGTGTATTTAAGAGCAATATTGATCAAATCGTCACTCGTCAATTTCTGTTGATATGCATAATTGTAAATATTTGGCGATCAATGCTCTGCGTTGACTATAGGGCTGAGTACCTTTAAATGGAGTCAATATTTATTGACTAGGTTCGGGAGAAGGACCTCGCCTCAACCAATCACCCTCTGCAAACCAACCACTACTGCATTCACCTTGCGACGCCTCTAATTACCCATGAGCCTTATATATATACCAGGGCAAGCCTCTTCATTCCTGTTTGTTTGAAATTGTCAACCCCGCCCTCCCTCCCTCTATGTCTGCTTTACAGGGGCGGACTGGCCATAGGTCCATTCTGGAGGAGCACAGAAGGGCTGCTGGCTTGAGGGCCATCAGCCTGTAAGGGGGTGCTGCTACCCGGCCTTGCAATTGCACAGCGAAGCAGCAAAAAAAATAAAAAAAATCTCTATTCTATTTGTTTAACAACTCTGTTGTTCATTGGTGACACAGCAATTGCGCAATACAAATTAGGCCTATTATAAATTGATGTTAAAATATGTCTTTGTGGACCCGTGTGTTTACACTAACTTGGGCCGGGCTGGTCAGAGTCCAGGGCCGTTTTTTAGTCCCAGTCCATGCGAGACGGAGCCCCCTCCCACAGTCTCACCCAGTTTCACTCTACACCTTTAAACATTAATACATTCTTTAATTGCACTTTGTTGTGGCATGGTCCTTGCTAGTGAAATAATATTAGTAAGTAGTCATAAAAATGATACCCCAAAAAAGTACCAAAAACGTCCCTCTAAAGCAGCTCAGACGATAGTGACATCAGTAATACTCACCAATATCTGCCTGGGTGTGTCCATTAAAAGATGTCACAAGGTTAACTCGTATGTCTCAAGGCTAAATCACACTCCTCACAATTCCCATAGCATCTAACAGCAACTAGACTTAAGCCATTTTTCCCATCAATGGTTTGGGATAATCAATTCTCTTGATTGCATTTACTGGAAGAATCACTTAACTTGTGCCTTACAATGGGAAATGATGAAAGACCTATGGAAAGTAATCAAGTAAGTGTCTATTATAAGACAATCCATCTCATGGTAAAACACAAAGCTTACTTGACCCATATAAACCCCACTCTTTGCCATCGATAATCAACACAGGATCTGGTGAACTCAGTTAATATCTTTAGTTTATGTTTGTTGATTATCATCACCTAAATGTCTTCACAGATGAGCTACTGTGAGGCCACCAACACAGGCAGAGCCACACAGGCACATGATTGGGGCCAGCTGCCAACAAAAATGAAGTATCTCCCTCCCAATTCACTTGTTATTGTGCTGTCTGGGTGACAAGTATACCTATAGAGTGAGTATTTATTTCCAGAATGTTTTGTTCCGTTTTCCTGCAATGATGAATGTTTCTTTTATAAATCCATCGGCATGCCTTTTAAACCATAAACAATATTTCTCCAGCCCAGATTCCTTGTGCAGCAGTCTTGGGGAACCTTGAGATTTCCAGGCCCTGATTTAATGGCTCGTAATTCTTGAAAGGCAATTCTTCTTCAGCCTCTGACGCTCGGATGCACCACGGTACTGTCGGCCTCTGCTCCCCTCTGTATCCCGGGACAGTCCCCACACCAGTTAAAGTTGCTCAGCCGGAAACAGCACAGTGCCCCTTCTGTCACTGCCATTGGCTCGCTAAAAGAAACTTGACAGGACAGAGCTCCTCTGACATGTTTGGGGAAGGATGAGGACAGTTCCAGTGGGCACAGGCTTGGCTTGTTTAAAAATGCCAGGTCTTCTACATGAAGGTACTCCAGTCCTTGTGCCATCACAAAGCCTGGATAAATGAGATGATTGCTCTTTCCACATGAAAAACTATCAAAAGCTATCATTGAAATCTGTCAAAAAACGAGATGGGTTCTTGTGGGGAACCAGGAATGAACAGAACTTTGGTTATTCATAGTTACTGGATTCTGTCGACAATAGGCCTTACACATGCACATGAATGATCGGGAGTTGGTCCAAAGTGGATCCCCATTAATAAATAAAATCCCTGATCTACTGCACCCATACTAGTATTGACCACTTAAATAAATGAGATCAAAACTACCCCAAACAATTTAAGACTATACTTGAGTCGTTCATAAGTAGTACAATAATATTGTTAATAATACTGTTCTTGTCTTACAAATATTAGACTATTCCTATGTATGAATAAAAATAGTGTAAGTAAAGCCTTAGTTCTCAATAGTGAATGTCAAAATATTGTTTTTTTCTTTTTTACATAGGGAAGAACTAAGTACAGGACGGTACCAGCAAGTTAGAAAAAGCAATCACTCTCCTGGTATCTCTAATTGTGTTGCTTCCTCTGCTCATGTATAATCCCTGGTTCCTCGCTTTGCCTTCATTAACAATAGATGAATTAATTAGAAAGCTTCACAGGATTTCTGCACAGTGAACCCAGGAGATAAAACACATCCTATTGCTCAGCCCAGTGCCCCACCGTTTACTTTCCACTCTCTCCTCCCTCTGCTCTTAATTGTACTGTTTGCTTGTTGTGTCGATAGCAGGATTAATTTCACTATAGATCAGGATTATTGACCCTCTCGTCAATGTTATTTCATTTCTGTAAGGTGCTAATTATAGGGAACAGGGGAAAGCAAATTGCACTGTAACTTGCCTCACTTGCTTTCCAATAAAACAGAAAGAAAACAACATTAATTCCTCCTTAGAAAGGCCTCTCCGCTCTGTTAAATTTTCTTTCTATCTTCCTTCAGCCTATCTAGCGCATCAGAGAAGAACGTTCACGGAGACTGGGACGGTCTAGATAGGACGTTTTTGTTGTTAAAACACTGTTGACCGTGCTGACTTATTCCCCTTCAGTCATTCTAGCCACATGCTTTGCACTTTTCTTGGCTTTCTGACTTCATTACAGAGAGAGGGGAGGGTGCAGTTCATAAACAATTAACTGGCTGGATAAGTGATACACTCAAGCGCTAACAGACCTGAAAAACATTGCGTTATAAATTCTGGTAATTGAGTGGAGGGAGGTGAGCGGCGGGCCACAGGCACAGCATGCAAGCATCACTGCGTCGGAAGTTATGGATAAGGCAGTGACAGTGGGGGAATGCTTTGAAAGACATTTAACATCCAGTTGAAGTGAATGCGTTTGATGTGGTAAACAACAATGAGGTACAGAACAGTTCATAACTTTTCGCAAGCACTTGGACATTGGTAGGTTCAACAGTGCATTTCCACTTGGAGCATTGTATTAGTACAAACAGTTTGTTTTGTAATTGTTCTGTCCTGTAATTCTCGGCACCAAATTTACATTCACATAGTTCAGGTCGGGACTTTGGCCGCTTGTTGACCCTCTTCTCATCTATTGACCAGTTGTCGTACAAAAACAAGTGGTGATGAAACCTAAATGAGAAGATCACCCAGACCACACTGTACCACTCCCATTCAGCCTTTTGTCTGCCCTTCCCTCCTCGCAGTCCTCTAATGAACTGAAAGGTCAGAGCACTAATAAAACTATTAGCAGAAATGAATCTCTCAGATGTGTTAATGCACTTTTAATTCCTGTTAGCAAATTTCATCCCCCAGCAGTTTGGTGCACGCTAATGAGAAATAAAACGGCCCGCTCCAGGGAAGGGGGATGGGGGGGTATGGGTCGATGCTCCGGCTACCACCACAACAGGCTCACACACACACACACACACACACACACACACAGAGGGAGAGTGGTGTTATTCACGGGCCGAGGCCTGTTTTCAGCCCTGTGATTCTGCAGGGTTAATTAAAAAGCACATCTCCATCTGTTCTCATTCAGCTCAATGTCTCCATCAAACGCACAAGGAGCTCCTCTGCTGTTGCTCTTTGTCATCCGCGCAGCTTAGAGGTACAGATAAGCATCTTTTTTTACTGAACGGGCTGATCCTCTGACCTGACTAATGAGCTACAGCCAAGCCATGACCCTCTTGTTGAGAAGCAACCAGAGCCCCATTGTAAGACATACTTCCAAGTGAGTCTGTGTCACTGCGGAGATTAGCTCGTGTCACATCAGCTCTGACCCACCCTGAAGGAAGTCAGGGTTCAACAGGCCAAAATGTGTTCAACTTGCAGCCTGGAAAAAACGCTTTTCAGCAGGTTACATGAGTCAATTATTACTATGCATATTCCAATTAGTATAATGTTTTACTACACAAAACAATATGGTGTCTGATGGGACTGTGTCACTCCTGAATGAACTTGGATATTAAAGTATTACCTGGAAACATTTTCACCTTAAACAAAAGACACTTAAATATTAATAATCATATTAAAAATCTTGTATATCGCTTTTCCGGATGCTTCAAGTTGCTTTACAATTTAAAATAAAGCTATTGTAGGTTTGTAGCCACAGCTGCCCTGGAATAGACTGACAGAAACAGGGCTGTCAATATCCTCCCATGACCATCACCCATTCCATCATACACCAGTAACTTAAGTTACCTGGTATAAACTCACAGTCTCCCATTGAGATCTGATGGGATCAGGCAACTTCAAACTATCTTCCTGGTATTGTCAAAATGTATGCAGTCTGTGGCTAGCTTTGGTTTAGTCCAAGGCTTTTAATTTGTATTAAAGGATATAACATTGAACACATTGCATGCTGCATATTTGCTCTCGTATCATAAGTATTAGCTGTTAACGATAGTACACTCTACTAGTATCCACAATAAACAATATTTCTAAACTGTGATGTGAACCTGTGTACATTGCATAAATGCCTGCTAGATCCAGAAAGCAGTCATGTGAAATCTTTAACCATTATCCTTAGAGGAAATGGAAAATAAAAAGCCAATCAAAGCAAAGCGAGGTGGGGCCAAGACCCTCTATTACCCAACTGAGCCTTTTAATCAATAAGAAGATAACAGATATTTTAATCAAAGGCATATTTCCTTGTTTGGCTAATGCTTCTGCCGCCACTGTGCACATAATCTTTAAACGCTGAAAAGGATGCATAATGCTCTCCCAGTGAGCCACTCATCCATATAAACACAAAACAGGAGCAGTCAGCAGAAACCCACACCGGCCCGGCCTCGCGCACCGACACTCCATAGACGCCAAATTACATTAGGACGGCCATATTAAGGGAAATTGCATCCTGTAAACTAGAATATTATTTCAACACACAAATACACAGCCTCCACACACACACCAATTTTAACAGCGTCTTACCCTGGGCTCAATACATACTGTTGTAAACATACAACGCAGTGCTATTAACGTGTGGCTATTGGTTGGACATGCAGCCTTCCTCTGGCTGGGCCTAAAGACTTCCAATGAAATTAGGGAGTAATCGGAGCCCTGCTGGTGCTCTAAACTGTGCTCACACCGGTGGCAGTGGTGGGCAGACTAGATCAGATTGCAGGGGGCTAATGGGTCAAATCCCAGCTCACACCAAATTGAGCGATAAAGCGCAGATTTAGCTGTGTGTTGTGATGGAGGGTGACTGAATGTTAGGCTAAACTACTTCCACAGACTGTATAGGCATCAGTGGGAGCAGTACAGTGTAGGTTATAGGGCATATAAGAGTGGTTTGATTTTATGGGGAGTTCCCCACGAGTCCGCTGTGCTGGGGGCCTATGATCAAGCCACAGTTGAGGCAAAGTACTTACTATTAATTTCACCTCTGCCCCACTACACTTTAACAACTCATCTAAGCACATTCCAAAAAAGACTTGATCATCTGTTGCTAATGAGCTAGCTTTGTTTTACAAAACATTACAAAACTTGCCATTCTTTTGGATAATGACTGCTGATTGCCAAAACAGGTAAGCGCTTGGATAAACATGGTCAATTCATGTTTAATGTTGCTGTTAGGCTGGGTTATATTTTGCTCAACAGTGCATTCTCCCTTATCCAGTCAATGCTCCTCATTTATCGTTTCCTTTATCTAAACCGCCCCGGTCTAGGACCCCACTTTGGGCATGCAACTGTTCAGCTTCACACCACTTCTAGGTAACTACGCCTCATAATGGTCAATGAGTGGAGAACATAGTTACAGTGACTGGGAGTTTTGAGCCGAGTGTCGGCAAACAAACAGCTGCTGCAGTAATAGTGATTCATGCTCTCCGTCAGGCCTGGTGACAGCGGGCTTCGATCCCTGCTCAGTGCGCTGTGGCCGGGCACAGGAGCACGGACATCATCATAACTGCTGAGGGAGTGTTGGTGCGCTGACATATTGATCCAGCTGCAGTTAGGACTTTTGATAGATTGACCCCATATCCCTGGTTAAATAGTCAGAGAAGGTGGCCAATCGTGAAGTCTGTGCATCAATAAAGAGAAACATGAACCAAAACATATCTGTTCAGGGTTTAAAAATGCAGACAATATACGTAAATGACCTAGAATGTAGAAAGTCTGCGGTTGTCAAACAATCATTATTAGCGAAAACGTCTCCAACTCACCTGAAAGACACAATAAATACCACAAGTAACATACATATACCATTAGTACCATACTAAGAAGTAGAAATATAGAAAAACAATGTTTTACTTCCCTGCCCCCCTCTCCAGCAGTGATGAGTAGAGCAACTCATGAGTCGTGAGGCTGAGCCTAACCTTGTGGCTTCTTTGGGCCCTGTGGGACTTAGGGCCAGGAAGGACCAGCGAGGCAGCAGCTCACACTAACGATAGAGAAAAGCGTGTCCGGTCGGCTGCAGCCTGAGATGGAGCAGAGGAGCCCGCACCATTGTTCTGCCAACACAGTGACAGCTGGTGATTTAGGACCTAGGCTTCTCCAGAGCGTTAGGAGCAAGGCAGGTCAGATAGGGGCTCCACAGGCACCCTTCAACAGTCCTACCCAAATCCCTCCATCCATGAGATGGCAGAATGAATCATAGCTGACCCACCTGGAGGCCTGCTACTGGCCCCTCTCCACCCAACAGCCCTCCCCTCCCTGGACAAACATGACAAATCTGGTGTTTATTTACTTAAAAAGACTTGGGGAAAGAGCAAAGGGGGGCAGACAAAAAACTGTGTAAAATCAATACAGAGTTTGCAGTCCTGCCCCTCTGCTAGTCGTCCTGTCTTAGGAGCTCTGGAAACTGCTGCTTTGGGCTAATAAGGACTCCAGCTGGAGGGGCGCAGGTGGTTTCACAAAATGGGAAGGAAAAAGAAAAAAGGAGTGCAAAGCATTGACTATTGTAGACAATACAATTACAATGTAATATATCAACCTGAACAATATTATTAGCTGCATTATTACAAAGACCTATTGGGGAAACAGTATGGACTAAAAGATTCACATCTTTTCGAAACTGTAGAAGTTCAACATACTTGGATATGTTTATATCTGGGAGTTTAAGTGAAGACATGAGATAGCAGTGGTCTTCATGTTAGACTGTGGACAGCAGGACTGTGTATGTACAAGGCTCCTGCTCCGCTTTATGACAGCACAAAACAGATAAGGCCTGCTCTCGGGCAGAGGGAGGGTGGCCATCAGACTGAGCCCTAAAAGAAATAGCAGCAGTGACCTGTCAAGGTTTCTGTCATATTCTAGATCACGTCAGCCGCCCATCCCATCCATGAAAACTATGCACACTGTTGTGACCAAGAATGAAAGTGCTGGAAAATGGGAGTCATTGTAAACCATTTTCTGCCCTAAAGCCCCCACCCCGAGCATCGCCTCCATCTCCACCCCTCTTCTTCCCGACTCTTCCTCAAGACAAATGGCTCCAGGGCAATGACAGAGTGCCTGGTCCACAAATCACTAGCGGCCGGTCTGCTCGTCCACTGCTTCCTCTTTCCTCACTGCCTCCCCCAATAGCCAACCTCGCCCCTCCCCGCCCAGACCCCCCATTAGTCATGTGCACATGGGCAGCAGCCAGCGCCGTAATTAGACAAGGACAAATCGCCGCAACGGACATGGACGGGTTCGGCCGCTAAATAAGGCCCCGTTACCATACCGACTGGTGGGCGGCAAGAAAGGCCAAGGAGAGGACCGCGGTGAGCAGAGAGATGAGGCGAGGGTCAGCGCTGTCCAATACACCCAGCAATCCCATTGGTGGCCCGGTGGGAAAACTAATTTATAATCATACAGGTCCATACCTGCCCACCCCAAACACCTCCAGAGCTGAACTGCCCTTCACAAACAAATCCTCACAAACCAATGAGTCCCAATTCAATTTAGGGATTATAGAACTAGAAGACAGGAAACTGGGATCACTCAGCCTTAAAGTGCATATGACACATTAGACCCAATTTTTGATTTTGCTAAACATTGTACCCTGTTTTCTTTAGTTTGGCCATTTTTGTGATGTTTATAGTTTCACTTCCTTATTGGACCCCCCGACAGGAAGTGACATAGAAGAAGGTAAACAATTTTAAACTGTTGCCGTGCAATCATGTTAACACATTGAGTGCCACGCTGTTTTGGGGATTTAGCTGTAGAGTGCCAACAATCCAGGCCATTTTTCATGATATGGCTCGTTTGAAAGACGAGAATCCAAGCTCTCCGTAGGTGAAAACAGTTTGTGCCTCGGTTCCTGAGAAATCCAAAGTTAAACAGAGGCTAGTTTGATCAAAATCACTGCTTTTTCTCTAGATTCTGAGATAATTAGTTTTATGCAACACTCTCCTTTCTGATTAAATCCTCTCTCCAACTCCCTCCTCCTCTATCCTCTCTGGACGGACACTAGCGTTAGTCAATTTTTGCTTTGAAACACCGCGTGTTGCCGCAGATCGACCGCCTTTAATCGTGTGTGCATTTAAACAGCCTGATTCTCGGATTGAAGGCTTTATCAGGGTGTTTCTCAGCCGTCCTTGGACCGATTTTGACCAATTCAAAAACGCAGAGAAACGTTAAAATCTCCACTGTTTCGATCTGTACATGGGAAGCCGCTCTGCTTTGTCAAACGTGCTCCAAAGAGATGTCCAGATCCTGACTCTTCACAAGTTTTTGATCATCATCTATTTCACTTCTGTTCATCACAGAGCTACCACAATCACACATAAGGTGTATTAGGGTGGTAATAGGAAATGAGTCAAACTGCTGTGGAATGTTACCTTCTTCTTTGTCACTTCCTGTCAGTAATAAAATTCAAATAAAAAGAACTTTTCTGCCCAATGTTTCTTCATTAAATGCTGTGTCACTGAAACATGGTAATTATGCAACTGATCCATCGAAATAAGTCATATTTTCAAAAGCATTAAAATCTGTCATATGCACTTTAACTAAAAACTTTGTGCCAATGCTAAGTGATGAATATCAGGTGAAAAAACCTGTAATGCAGCACAAATAATTGCACTCAAATTGATATTGCAGTTTGACAACTTTAACAGTCACTGCAATTGTTTGGACAGCACAACAACTTTTGCAAATAACAAAATCTTTAGTATGAAAGCTGCTCACCTTGTGGTTTGTACATTTACAAACACGTACTGAAATGCATGCGATTCTTAGCAGTTCATAGCTCAGTTCATGTCTCAGTCTTTTCTCAAACGGTTATGCTCCTGGAAATGCTAAATAAGCACACAGTAAATTGAATCTTGATTTTTAAAAGTAAATTGTAAATCTATTTGCATTTACAGTAAATGTAAGAAAAATCTGTCAGAATGCATTCTCCAAAATTCTGGCAGCCCCAATGCAAAGTGGTGTCACAAAAGGGCATCTCTACAAATCTGTGACAAAGTACATCCATGACCTGTGAGCATCGAAAGGAAACTCGATGAAAGACATTAACCGGTAATCAGTCAAATGCAAACGTGCCAAAGTACAACATGTAAAAAGTGCTGCTTTTTGTCTTAGAAAAGTTTCATTTTTGTTCATTCATAATATAAATATATATTAATTAAGCGTAAACTAAACCGATATAGTTCACTCAGGTAATGCAAGGCACTTACAACAATGGTAAATAAATATATTAGATAATATCAAGCTTAGCAATAATAGGAACCCAGAGTCCATTAGGTGTAAACTTAGAAAGATGGGATTAGCAAAAATGAGAGCCAATGGAATCAGGTTACATTTGTGCAAAGAAACTGCCGTCAACAAAATATAAATTACGGTGAAATGAGTGTAGCAGGGGTTTGAATTCACAGAGGACTATCAGTAACAATTGCTTTGGCCAGGTCAGGGCAGTAGCACATTCCCAGGGCAGAAGGGGCTGACAAAAAATGACCACCTCACAGGCACGCCATGGTTCACCAGAGCAAACCGTATCGATCGGCTTCCTAATTTCTTAATTAGTTTTTATTGGATTTCATAATCGTCATCAGAAGACATCGAAAGAAACTCGAAAGCCCAGCAAGAATTTCTGCGATCCTCGACATAATTTCTTAACTGTGAAAATGAAGTGGGGTATTCAATTGCAAGTCCCCAGCTGTGAGCGCGACCCTTTTTTTTTTTTACTTGTACACCAGAGCTCCTTGGACAGCAAACACTGCACAAACACACATTCCTCCATGTGCAGTAACTGATGTTTAGCTTTGCACATTTTCTGCATGATCTGCTGCTATTTGTCAGACTGAGGCTCTTTTTTTTTCAGTCGTCTCACACTTGTAGAGCTGGACTACGTAAAACTGAGCCAGATACGGAGATAAAAGATAATGCTCTTCTCTGCTAAACTCATTTTGGTCAAAAGGTCAGCTGTGATTGCTGCTTTCCAGCCTTGTCAGTGAAAAAACTTTCGCCTCCCTAGACTTTTGCCTGGAATTGGGAGTCAGAAGCTCCTTAAATGGTTTAATAGCATTAGTCTATTAAACCCTTTCCTCTGCATGGACACTGATGAACTTCATATCCTTCATCAGCGTTGGGCAAGTTACTGAAAATGGTAATACATTCTATATTAGTGATTACAGCGTTAAAAATTAAATATGTTTGTATTACAAATTACGGTTTCAAAAATGTAGCTGAATTACACTACTTTGAGTTACTTTTGAGTTTGTGTAGAAAAAAGTGCAGATTTCTTTTTCCTTCGCTTTCTCCCATTCTCTTGTGTTTTGTTCTACTAAAGCAGTACTAAGTAACTCATGCCCCTAGAGGCCATAAGCGCCACTGCAGGTGTCGTAACATGTTGCGTTTTTTTACTCATTATTTTCCCGTGAGAGTAAATACTACGCTGACAGAAATGACAAAGGGCGAAAGGGATATTGCACATCTAATTACACAATGGAGATAATTTTTTTCACTCAAACTTGGCTGTAAACACTGTGAAAGTGGTGCTAGCCCACAGTTAGCTTTGCCTGTTAGCCTTTTAGCCTCTTCTTCGTGATTCTACTAGTGTGTATTGGGGCCTCTGACCCGGCGCAGGAAAGCTGCAATTGTGGTTTTCTGGCCTTTAACTACACTCAACTGCAGATCTTATACACCAGTGTCCAACTTGATTTGGTGCTGCATTTTATTTCGGGGGAGTTTGGCATTTTTTCATTCATACATACAATGCTCTTGTAACTCGAGTTCCTTGAAATGTAATGACTAACATGTTCCTGTATTTTGTACCAGCAATATGTTATATTCCTTAGTTACTGAAAAAAGTATATATTTTTGTAAATACGCTACCCCCAACACTGTCCTGAGAAAAAGTAAGCTGCTTGCTCGTGATGTCTTGCTTCCTTAATGTTGATAGTGTCATATAGTAAGTCCGTGTATACTGGGCACATGTTTTATGAGACAAAAATTACACAAAATATGAATTCATTCAGTCTCGCTTGCATTACGTTACCTTTTCTAGAAAGGTTTTTGGGCTGGTAATGCAAAAAGGACATGACAACTTTCCACTGGGTACCTCTCCCCACATTCAAAGACATTCTTTTGCTCAGAGCGTCCTGATCTGTTGCTGTTTTTATCATTTCACAAAGCGGAACATGAGACACACCGCGGGACCCCGGCAGCACAAGCTTAAATCCCAGTGAAGATGTTTTTGGCCTTGATCAGAGGGCACATCGATCCCTGGCTGATTCCCACTCAGATATGTCTTATTTTATTAGTGGCTTCGGCCTTCTGCTGCCCCATTCCACTGTGATCAATACCAGCATGGAGAAAGCCCATATTTTTCTCACTTTTAGTGCCTTAACGCTGTTTAACCGTTTCACCTGATAAACGACAGGCCCTCCCCAAACACTGATTTCCTATTGATTTCTCCCTCATTCAGCCATCACTCCCTTCGTCACCAGCCCCCCCATTGTTTTTATCTCCAGTGATCGCCTTCCGTGTTCCTATGCACAGCCGCCGCACCTTCCACATGCAGCGGACAGCACGGGCGCCTTTACACGTGACTCATGCTGTGATAAACTGGGAGATGTCTTAGATCACAACCTGTCATCGAGCTTTTCCGTTTTGTGCTTCATCAGCTTTTTTATGAGTAGGTTTTTCTTAAAAGATTTTTTAGTCATTGTTTGACAGAAAAGCGCCGTACAGAGCTTGCTTTATGTTAGCGTCCCACCAAATTCTACACCATGGGACATCAATGGTCGGAAATACCAATTCATCAACTTCTGGAAACATATAGCTGCATGTTTTCCGCACCGCTTTGTCGGTTTCATTGACTCAGTGTTACAATTCTGCATAACTCTCAAAAGAACTGTTTTCGATCTTGCCCTCCTTTACCCATAGTCTAATTGTCTCCCCAAATGATCTAAAAATAAGATGCTGAATTCAAATTATACTTGTTTTGCATCTTAAATGAACATAAATCATTTTACTCCAAAACGTTCCTGGACAATAATTTCAGTCATAATAATATTCTATGTATTTAAAACATAGGAAAATTAAAGTGGAAATATGTTGTTGCTGATGGGTTTGTACATTCACATATAACAGATTTCAAAGTTTTTTTTTTCTCAATTTGCATGCTATTGTTGGGCATAATAATAATAAAAATAAAAATCTGATTCATTGCACAGACAAAAGCTCATCATGCCAGTCCAAGTAAAATTGGCGAGAAAGCGAGAAAGAAAAATGACTGGCCGTTGTGTTCATGTGTTCTTTTTTTAAGCATACTGCGATCTATTAAAAACCACAGTGGATCTCTTCATTTTGCCACAAAACGCTGGTGCAGCTGCTGGACATCTATCCTGTGTGCACGAGTGTGATGTGGAGCAGGATAAAGTGAGCCCTTGCAACAGATGCTATGACAAGTCAGAGGCAGACGGCTCCATCCATCATCCACTGTGGTCCTGATGATGCTTGGACCGAGGCACAGGAAGCACGGGGGCTTCCAACAGGGCAACACACCCTCCGCTTACAGCACATCCCTGTCTGCTCTTTATGTGTGGAACAGACACAAGCTAATAGATATATGTGTTTTAGAAATACTAAAGAGTAATGATGTCTTAAAAATCTAAATATGTTTAAAGTTTTCTCATCAAAGGCTAATTAGTATATGTATATGCATTGTTTTGAACATGGATAATTAAATACTTCATTAATTAAAGTTGCAGCCAGCACATCTAGGAATAACTTTACTATCTGTTAGGATCAAGGTTGTACTGTAGCAATGCTCACCACATAATTACGGAAAAAAAATGCTGCAAGTTAAAAAACACTGACACTCCTAAAACAAAAAGACAACCACGAGCTGCCAAAAGCTGGTAGACAATGCGAGGTAATTTTATACCTAATGTGCCCACTCTGTAACAACCAAACTTACCACACCGTGCCAACTTCTGAGCTGTTGCCAGAGTTCTAGCGCCAACTGGTGGATGTGGAGCTCTACAGCTAAAGAAAGCCTACCCCAAACACATTAATCATGAGCAGGGGAGTGTAAAATTCAATCGGCTCCTTCCATCCATTTCACGTGAAGCAGACTGAAGGCCGGCCTTGTGGTGCCTTAGAACGGAGGGATGAAAAAAGAGGGGAAAAGAGAAAGAGGAGCTCCCCACACTTCATCAGAGCCACTACTTCATAACAAATGGAGTGTCTCTCTGGTGGAGTAGTGCCATCAGAAACACGCGTTCTCTCTATCCATTTAATCCCGCGCGCCGGAGGAAGGGTCAGGGAGGTGCTCGAAGCCGCTCGCCGCTTCCCCAGTCACACAGTAAACTACCTTTTAGGAATTGTTTCTCAATAAGAAATGATCAGTCCATTTATCTGCACCGGGCGGGCCTGTCTCTTCACCCAGACCTCCAATATTTTTCGTTTGACCTGATCAGGGCTATAAACTAGACCGAGACACTTTCAATTTGTCACCCTGGGAGGCCCCCTTCTAAGTCCCATGCTGCTGATTGCATCCTCCCCGCAGATGTAAAAATTCCTCCCAGGCTGAAATCTTTTATTTATTCTTTTGTCATGCGCATGCACCTGCTTAAATTTATGAGAGTGCATCAAAATATTCAGCTGAGAGATGATAACATTCACATCCATCGCCCTTTACAGGTGCAGCAAAGCACAATTTGTCTACTTTTGTCGATGTTTAGCAGGATTTTTACAACAAGTATAGAAAATAAACAGACAATTGAGATTGGAACTGTACAAAAAACATGTTCTCTTGTTAAAGGGGGTGTACACTTTTTTTTGTAGTAGGGCTGTCACGGTGAAGGATAGCAGCAAGTGGTATGGCGCGGGGACGTAGGCTGATTATAGTAGGAAGTGCGACAATTATTCTTGCTTAATATGATACAGAAGTGCTTGAGAACTATTGTGGCAATTATAATGTTGCTATAATAAGGTAACAGCTCCTCCAGAGCACATGGCAGGACATCTGTGTGACAAAAAGCCATCGACACTCACAACTTACAGCCACATCGCTCAACAAATGTACTCCCTCTGACTCACGACAGTATGCTGTCCTCAGATGCTTCTGATGTGGGAGACAATGCCGTTTGTCCCACTGTGTCCCCGTAAACATCAGTCCTGATTACTTTCCAACTGTACTCATAGAAATCCAACTCGAAAAAGCACAAAAAGCGGCTCTAACTTGTGGCCATCCTCATGGTTCTCTACATTTTTTGGTTCCATTTAAAGTTTTCAGCTTTTCAGTTACATCTACACAACAAAAGATTCAGTAAAAAAGTACAGTAGCCTGTAAGCTAACAGTGCATCTTTCCCATTGCGTCACATAGCCAAGGTCTCTTTGCCTACAATTTTGGCTTAACGGCATTAAGTATTGAAAAAAGGGGTGTTAGAAAATGTATATTATTACTTTTCATTGCTGTTGGGGGTAGTTTTGATCAAGACTAATTTTCACAAGGGGCCACATGAGAAGCCTGAATTGAGTCGGAGGGCCGCACCAACAATAATTCAAACTTATATCGGGATATAGTAAGTATAATATATGGGGAGTGTATCGCCGGGGTCAATAAACAAAAGCCCGACAGGACTGTAGCCTCATAAAAACAGCTTACACCTGCACTTTACAAGCCTGTGGCACAAGTCTCTGCTACATTGTAGTCAATATTCATTCACTCCACACTCCGTGGTAGTAAGCTACTATTGTAGCCACAGCTGCCCAGGGGCAGACTGTCCATTTCCCACTTGCAAGTCACACAATGTGTTGTTTATATCCTGATTTCTTATTATGTCAGTGCCCTCTGCTGCTCTCTTTCCTTTTATTCTTATTTAATCTGCTCCCTAGTGGCTGGAGTGAGCATTCTGGTAATTAAACAACAAAATCATAACTCCGCACAAGAATGGGCTAGAGACTTACTTTTTTTTTTGATATACTTATGAATTTATGCTCTACAAGCTGTAGAGGCTCTGCGGGCTGTATTTTGCCCAGGTCTGGCCTAGAGCCTCAGCATCCCAGTGTCTTGCAGACAGGACTTGGCCGTGCGCGTCGCGGGGCTGCATCTGCGGCAGGAGAGCGGACTAACACCTGAACACTAATTCATTGTTTGAGTGAACAATGACAAATAAAGTACTTACTTACTTACTTTGAATAACCAACCACAGATACAGGAGATGTTTGAGCAACTTTATGAAAGTTTATCTACCACCAAAGCTGTGACCACACATCATAGCTTTTGTTTTCTGCACATTGTAAATAGTAGATAGTAGCAGTAGTTGATTTTCAATCTCTGATCCCCTAACAGTGTTTCCGGTGCATATTTGCGTATTTAAACATTGAAGTGCACCCAGTAAAGCGTAAATAAAAACACTGCAAGTGGTGATCGTGGCTGCCTGGTCATAGTATGCGATAAATGCAGTAATTGCAGCAGCCCTAAGCAGTAGTTCCTGTAGTTAATCAGGATGTTTGGCATGCCTTAGAAAAGCTAAGAATGAGTTTGGACAATTGCGAACAGTTGAGGTGGTTGGTGTACTTTATTGTCACCGTAGGGACATTTGGCCCATCCTTCAATGCCACATGGGCAAGGAGAAGTTGGCAGCGCCCGGGGACCCAGATCTAGAGCCAGAGCAACTGTGAGCCACTAATGGTCAGAATCCTATGGCTGGAGGATTAACCTATTGATGATTTATGATTGATGGAAACCAGAGCACCCAGAGGAAACGCATCCAGACACAGGGAGAGACAAATGCACACACAACCTTACCTACAGTTCAAACTTAACTAGTTTCCCCTGCCATGGTTTTGTAGCAATTCAGAATATCAACTTTTTATATCTGAAATGAATTGTGACCCAAGAAAAACATGAAATCTTAACATACGGATCTGTAAAGTCCAGAGATAAAGCGGTCGTGAGGATGCAGGGTCATTAAAAAGAAAAACATTAACCCCACTGTTTTCTTTCAAAGCACAAACAAACTTTGAACGGGGGTAATTACAATTCACACATGACTTGTGTTCCCATCAGAGCCTTTCAACTGTTAAACATTCCTTAAATTGGATCAAATATGTCAATGATTTCACAAGAGCCCTGAAAAATAGTCCGTAAACACCACATGACAGGTCTGTTTTGCAAGCTAACACGGCAGTAATGGACAGCTGAGCGGAACTGACACACAAAATTACCTTGTAAACTTTTCCTTGAGTCGTGTTGATGGTGAAAACACCTACTGTCAGGTGAGAAAACACCAGGCTGGACCAAAAGGCAATATTTAAGATAGTTAGATGGAGACGGGGTGTGGATTATGGTTATTGGTCTTATTTAAAATCATATAGAGTCTAGACTATAGTCAAATCTCTGTGATTGGGCTCTCTACGTGATAAACAGAGGAGGTAGAGGGAGTTGCTAAAATATTTATGAGAAACAAAACATGAAATGAGGGGAAAAAAACGTTACAAAAACTATACTACAAGAGTTTTTCTGAAGAAGAAAAGTAACCTACATGCCCTTACATTGCCCTTCGCCTCCTAACTCCCGCCTGCACCAAGCACATTTTCTCCAGCTTGGCTTTACCCAAATCTGAAAACGCTTCTTGAAAAAAGTGTCAAAATAGCAACAAAAAATCTTCAAAAACGAGGATGAAAATGCAACAAAAGAGCTACACAAACCTGACAAAAAAAGCATTGAAAAAGTGACAAAAATGTGACAAAATAGCAATGGGGGGAAAAAAACGGGGCAACAGCGAGAGGAAAAGGATCTGTTTAAATTAGTTTTGTTACACTGGCCTATGGGCTGTAACATTTTAAATTTGGGTAAAGCTGAACTGCACATGGTTAAGGCGGGGTTTAAGAGGATAAGATTTACTCACTGTAGATCGAGTAACTATTTGTTTTACTCAAGTAAGCAGTGTTAATTTTGACAACATATTTTATTTTAGTTTTAGTTTTAGTCTTTTGACAAAAATGTAATTCGATTTTAGTCTAGTTTTAGTCAAAAAAATATCTTCAGTTTTAGTCTAGTTTTAGTCGACTCAAATTGCATGTCAATTTAGTCGACTAAATTTAAGACTAATTTAGTCAACTTTGCATTGATAATATTAATTATAATCATATTAATCTTGTTCCTCTGCTTCATGGAGCTGCTCCACATGAACAAAGCTCAGAGCTGATCCTTTGGCAGAGAATTTACATGATCTGAGGCTCTTTCAGACGGTCAATATGGATGGTTTGGATGATTTTAGTCTCTCCTTTTCATTTTTATTTAGTCTTATTTTAGTCGACTAAACTATCTGGACATTTTAGTCATAGTTTTAGTCTCATGAAAAACTTTTAATTTAGTTTTAGTCCAATTTTAGTACTTTGACTAAAATTAAGACTAAATATTTTAGTCGACGAAATTAACACTGCAAGTAAGAGTACAGATACTTCATATACAATATTACTGAAGTAGGGGGGGGGAAAGTAACATATAAAGAACAATTACGTTTACTCGAGTAAATGTAACGTGTACTCGAGTAAATGTAACTGAGTACTACCCGCCTCTGATGATAAACATTTGCTAATAATTGCAAAGCTTGGACAATACAAAAATGCACACTGAATTAACCAAACCTGCATCAACCCATACAATATATACCACAGTTTGATGAGGGAAAACTGGTCCTGTGTAGCCTATGGCCACGTGGTTTACTGTAGCTTCAAAATGAGTCTGCGGTGTAGTTTCCATGATCTCTCCTCTGCCTCAATTATAGGGTGAAAATATATTTGTTGAGATGACAAATCTTCTGAATGTATGGGCTACAGTTAAGGGCAGTGAACTGGCTTTCATGAAAAGTTAGCACATGGCACAGATCAAACTCGCCCTTATGCTAATCGCATTGTGTGATAACCTACAGCGGCTGAGAAGTGTAAGAAAAATATAGATTACCATTCGTCACTCCATGGTCACTCCTGATCCTGCTGCTCTTAAACCCCGGGTACTGGAAATGCTAAAAAAAAAACAAAAAAATGCTAGAAATAAAAAAATTAAAAATAAAGCTAGAAATAAAAGCGTCACCCCCTCATCCCGCCAAATTCAAATGCGCTCATTAAAATTAAAATAAATAAAAAATACAATAAAATTAATGACTGATTATGCGACTGGAATACGTAAGATGCTTTTGATTAAAAGATTAAAATCTTACTGTAATGCTGTAAAGAGACATTTTTTTCCTGATTTCCTGATTTTTGTGAAATTTTAATTATCAAAAAAAAAAAAAAGAAAGAAAGAAAAGAAAGAATGGATCCCAATAATAAAAAATAAATAAAAAACTTTCAGGGCTGAATACGTGGTGGCATGATAACACCTGGCCTTCCTATGCATCTATTTATGACTTGATTTAGTGACCAGGTTTTTCTTTTTCTTTTAGGGCTTTTTTATTATAATAATTGTAATAATGATATAGGATTACGATGATGATAAAAATGAAACTCGAAGTCATTAAACTCTGGATTAATGTAATAGAAAAGTACCTACACGTTCAATCCTTTCCTCCCATGTATCAGCAGGTTAGTGAGGGAGCAGCGACACCTCGTGGTAAACTTAAGCCCAACACGTGTGTGAAAAATGTTATTGTACTGGAATAAGTGTTTGGTGCATAAGTGTTGCAAAGACGAATCCCAATGAAGTGCACGGACATTTTCTTTATTTGTCTTTTATTGGTGTGAGGACAAAATGGAAAGAGTCTATTCGTGTAGAGGTACAGCAGTTTTACAAGTCGGGTGTCAGCACAAATTTTGTCTCTACATTACATGACCTCAAATACGGTCAAGTTGTGCAATTTGGGCTAAATGCAGTTTAACATGCAGCTTGACCTCGTCTAACTACTACTCACTATTCAGTTTAGCCCACTCAACAAAGTTTGCTGCCCCGTTTTTTAATCATAATCATCAAGTCTATAGGAGAACAAGAGGTTTAGTGGGACTCGTGCATAAAGAAAATGACTATATGGCTTTAAAGCTGATCCCATCTAAGAGACAACAGTTCGTTCATTGAATGCTTCGTTCACAAAGAAAACAATGTTAATGAAAACATCCTGTAAAAAAAATTGGAACTGAATTTCAATTCACTTGTTACCGTTGATGCATTTTAAGTTGTGGTAGAAAGGCAATATGTGAGTTGGCTTAACTCGAAAGATCTTTTTAACCTGGCAATAATATACGAGAAGTGCATGACAAACAGAATAGTGCAGAACCAAAACATGCATAGGAGTAGTAACAATGTAAACATTTAAATTGATATGCTTGTTTAATAATCAAATGCTTTAAGACACTAATTTAATATAAGCTATTAAAATGCATTGGAAGAACTTTTGCGTGTGATAAATTCTCTTACTGACTCATTAAAGCCATGCAATTGGTTTTGAAATGTTAATTCCCACGATAGTCATATGTGGCATGCACTTTATACTCCATGTGCAGAAGCCTTGTGTGGCTAAAGATAATAAATGCTCCTGGTTTTGATTTCTCGTCTTACTTTTCTGAACAAATGGCACTTCATCTGTAGGCTTAAATTCACAGTTTTACAAAGTAACTTAGGATATTTGCACATTCCATTGCCTAGAATGAAATGTGAAATAAACTGATTAAAATCTGGCACTAAATGGCAACAAGGCTGTTATCTTTGAGCTAGGCTGTTGGGAGGCATTTGTCAAGGAAGCAAAAGTAACAGCTTCCAAATATAAATCTATTTTACCTGCATCAAACGATAATAATCTGTGTAGCTATGAACATCTAATGCCATTATAAACATAAAGGCACTCCGTTGAACTCACTCAAACATCCTCACAGTTGTTCATTATTTATCAAGCATTTAAAGATTATTAAAAAAACAAACAATAAAAGTATGGATGCCAAGACCGTGGCACATTCCCGAGGCTTTAGGCCTGCTCAACTTATTTACACATGGACATTTACAGACACTCCTAAAGAGCTATAATCCAATTCCCTTACATTACTCCTTCTCATTGTCACAGACAAATCAAAGGAAAGGAAGCGACTTTATCAGACAGACCAAATATCAGTCATTAGCTCCAACTTCAGCACAGATCCATGGTGTGAACGACTTGTGCACAATTAAAAAGACAATACATGTTTATATACAATGAAATGAAATGAATTGTGGGCAATGGGAATGAGGGCTACTAAATAAGATGGTAGAGAGAGGCAGAAGTCACAGCACCCGGGACCTCTTACTGGCCAGTGAACCATGCTGAAAGAAAGGAGACAATATGGGTCACCAAGAAAATACTTTTAAGATTTCAGTATTAAAACCTTTAGTATCCCTTTAGTAACAGTACAGTAAAACAGGGGGCAGGAGAGATTGTTTTGTGGTAGGCCCATTTTCTTCGTTAAAAGTCCAGGGGCTGAACCTCCCACAAAGTAAACCACTTTATCCGTTCAAATGATGTCATATATTAATCACCTGACGTCAGGTTTCCCCAGAAGGTTTTTTTTAAATAATTAAAGTACTTTTTTAAAAATAAAATACTAATTAACAGATATTTGATCTCTGACGTATCAATAGCCCTCAAAATAAACTTGGAAGCCATAGGTTCTGTGCCCTGTTGCCTATCCCTGACATACAACATTAATATACTTAAATAAAATGTGGTTTACACAATATACAAATAAATAAGTTGAAATAAATAAGTTTGAGTCCAAGTTGCAAGTTTAGAGACTACTTATTACTGAAACATTAGCAACTATAATACTTTCTGAATACAGCAGGACATGGATGAAGCTTTGAGGAGAAGAAATGGAGCAGATTCTTTGTTGGGAAGACCAGCAAACTTAATGACTATTAGGAAAATCCAAAAGATTTCTACTAACCTTTGCCTGTTTGTAAAAGTGAGGAGCCAACTCAACAAGCCAAGACGATTCTACAGCAGTCACATCTCGCATAAAGTACTTCGTTGTTTGAACTACTTCATTAAAAACAACCCTGAAAATAAAAACAAATAAAAGAAATAAAGCAATTGCAAATTTGCTTCATCAAAGTAAATCTTACAAAAGAAACACTAACCATTTTGGGGGTTTCTCCCCATACAGAACAGAACTAGGATGGATATGAAGCTCACGGTCATCTCGCAAAGTCCTGTTTGAAAATAAAGAACACACATTTGTGAGAGGAAGAGGGAATGAAGCTATAAATGGGTAGAATTTAATATGAGGCATATAATATTATGGCTCTTTGGCTGCAAAGCCTAGTCTCTCATTGAACAACTTGCTATGCAACATTTCAATGATTATAACTGAACTGAAGGCAAAAAGAATATATCACCTGTAGGAACCAGAGTGGTGAATACGAGCTGCATTGGCAAAAAATCCAGACACAATACACCTTAAGATCACATCCGGGTCACCTGTGAGTACAAAGGAATATATGAAACGGTTTTAAATATTCTGAATGTAAAATGATGAAACTATTAATTACTTATAAAGGCAAGGCAAGGCAAGTTTATTTGCAGTATTTGCAAATAAACAGTTTATTTCCTGTATTTGCCTTGCCTTACTGGAGCCAAAGCCAGCAACTATGAGCCGTAAAGAGGCACATCTATAGTCGAAGGGCAAAGAAAAAGACATACAGGATACTGCCAACAATTTAAATCTCTACAGACAATTTCAGTTAATATGTATGCTTCTGTGCTGTCTGGAAAATTAGTATCAAAGAAAGGATATTATCTGCAATCCACTTAGATATAGGCCTTACTATATGCTGTAAATCTACAAAGTTTTGCTGAAGCATTAGTCTAGTTAGTGGTTAGAGCTGCTGCTGCTGCTGCTATATACACTGTTCTGATTTCAGTGCCGTGGGTTTGGGTGCCAGGTCCCGGTTGACGCCCTTTACCCCCTTTTGTCCTTTGCAGGTTTGTCAAATAAAAGCTTACTGGCCAAAAATCCTTAAGTTCTGTGCAAATATACCTTCGCTGGAAGACTTTGGGACCTTAAATTTGTTCATAAGACGACGCAACTGCTCTCGTACGGTCATCGCTCGCTGCAACCCCTTGTAATTCAAGAAGTGTTCCTGGCACCACTGGGAGCTCTTTTGATGCTGCAAAGACAAAAAAAGTTCACATTAGAAAACTCTATAGAAAAACATTAGGTCGCCGATTACTAGCTGTTATTCAAGACTTATAATATTCACAATTGGAAATAACGATGTTGGAAAAGATCAGAGGAACAGCTCATGTGATGGAGATAAAGAGGCCAGACGGAGACGGCCGAGAACCTGCTCGGAAGGGAACTATTTAGAAAAAGGATGAAGAGTTGGACAAGTGTTTCATGGAGGATGATTCACTGTGTTTACCTCGACAAGTAAAGGTGATGTACCAAAAATAATGGCACAAGAACAGACCCTAAGCATTGCCCAAAACGTACGATCAGGAGACAGAACACATTGATTACCTTTATAAATGCTTCATAAACATTGAGCATGGTGAGGTGGTCTCCTTCTGCAACAGCAAATTTCCGGTGCTCTCGGGCCTGTGGGGTTGGGATAAATGAAGTTAGAAACACTCTTCACAGACTCTTTAAATGTACAATCAGTTTACAAAACATATTTTTACGTACAGCAACTTTTTTCTGATTGGGAGGAACAACAAATATATTCTGAATTTGCATCATCGCTGCAATAGTGACTATTTCCTTGGAGCACCCGAAGTTCCCAGACTCAAGAAGCATCTTTGCAAACATGGGGCTGAGAGGAAACTCTGCCATCCGCAAACCCATTGGATCAGTCAAGCGGCCATAATGATCCAGGCCTGAGAAGAAAGAAATCAGGTCAATTAACAGTTATTATCGTCAAATACAAACTTCAACTAAAATAATTATCGAAATAAATGTGATTAAACTGACTTAAATATTCAGTCTCAATCAGAAGTTTAAGACAAGTTGAAAAATGGCAAAAATGAAAAAAAAAAATGTTTGGATCTTAACAAGGTTCCAAGTATAACTTCAACATGCAACAAGAAGAAATGTTAGTGAGACCACTCTCGCAGCGCGCCATCGCAGTAAGTCATTTTGAATTTCTTAAAAGATCCTGAGTGAGGGTTATAAGGAATGATTTAAAAAGGCACCGAGTAGTGGTACACAACAAGGACTACAAAACAAATATACAGTAAGGCCGTTACTGGTGCCCAGTGAAGCCCAATAACCATCAGACGATTCCCACCTGCAACTGAAGGGCTGCAAAAACAAATACAAAAACATCTTCAGAGAACTCGTCTCCATAAACGCCACAGAACTGCCCATTTGGGATTTGCACTAGAGCAACATTACTGGTGTGACAAGCAATCCACGTGAGATGTTTTCCACACACCACAGGGAGGGGGCGCCATAATGATCTGAGGTGCTTTTTCCTTCAGTTGAACAATGGAGCTTCAGCTGGTGCAGAGGCGTCAAAAGGCTGCTGGCTCAGTGCAGATGTTGCAGAGAGCATCCTTCATGACCGAGGACCCTGGTCTGTGTGGGAACCACTGGGCTTTTCAACAGGACAATGCTTTAATTCACAATGTCTGCAGGACAAAGGACCTCTATAAGTACATCACTGTTTTGGACCATCCTGCATGTTCCCCTGATCTAAATCCAATTGAGATCGTTTGGAATTGTTGTCTGCTTTTGTAAACTTCCCTTGCCATCCATACCCAGACAGTAGATGTCCTTCGTGAGGCCGTCTTCACCACTTGGAGAAATGTTTCCACTGTCCTCCTGTAAACGCTTGCATTAAGACGCAACTCATTTTTGAAGGGGTCAACAATAATGATGGAGCTACTCTATCCTGAGTTCATGTTTGGAACCTTGATTTCAGTTTTGAGGGGGTTTCCTTTTGTTTTTCCTTTTGTGGTCCTAAACTTTTGATTCTTCTTGGTGCATATAGAACTTTTACTTGGATCTTTGTTAAGATCCAACCATGCAAAATTTGATGTTTTGCTTATTTTCCACTGGTCTTAAAACTTTTGATCTGGACTGTATTAGAAAACGTATGATTTCTTTATATCAATAATCTGACTAGATGTAAAATTTTGTTGTTTTACCTCCCAAAGCATACAGCAACTCCAGAGCTTGAACCATAGTCTGAGCGGGTGGAGGCTGCAAAATAAAACAGCCAAATCACATTTTATAGTAGTTTTAGATACCAACACATAATTAATATGCAGAATTATTTTGTCTTGTCCGGGGCATGCGCACAACTATTAAACTGCATAAGAACATTTGATTCTACAGTTGGTGCACATCTTACACAAGGCTTACAGCAGAAAAATGAGCTACTCACTGAGAGAAAGCTGAAGCGCAGCACATTGTCAATGCCCAAAGCTTTGAGCTGCAGGATGACAGGGGCCAAATTAGTACGCTGCATCTCTGGCACAGTAGCGGCAGGCAGCTTCTCATAGTCCTCCTCTGTGAAAAGGAGAAGGTTGAAAGAACAAAGCTAGTAAGGCAAAACAACAAGAAAAGACTCCAAAAATAGACTGAATTAAGAATGACCCCTATACTTGAGGTGGGCATTAGGCAGGGAATAGGCGACCCAGACAATTGCCAAGGGTGTCATCTGCTGGAGGAGCGCAGAATTGCAGTAACATTTCTTTTTACCTCTGATGTCTATGTCCCTGCCGTCTACAACATTGCAAACTACACACTTGTAGTTGTTTTGTCGAAAACTAAAGATTTTAAGCTTTCAGTCCTCTGGCCCTAGCAGGTAGCGATATTTTTTTCAGAGATTCCAAGTAATAATCTCTCGTTTACACACCTCTGTTGACACTTGAGAAATGCATTTACCTGTGTATAACCTAAAACATTTCCCTGGTCGATTTCTTCCAGCTCTCCCGGCTCTTTGGCTCGCTGATGCTTTGGAAATCGGCGTAATAACCAGCGATTCAAAGGCAGTGCGGGGATTATAGGCCCGCAGTTTCACAAATGCGCAATCAATGACAAATACAATGCCATTTATTGTAATGGAAGTCTCTGCGATGTTTGTAGCTACCACAACCTATGAAAGATCAGTAAAAACAATATCGATGAAATGCACTTTGGTAGATCAGTGGATTTTGTTTGTTTTGTAGTCAGACTAACCTTACGCACTGACGGGGACGTCCTCTCAAACACTTTCATCTGATCAGCATAAGGCAGTCCAGAATACATAGGCAGAATTCTGAGATGCTTCTTCATGCCATAGCGAGACAAAGTTCGGGCTTGCTCCACTAGAAGAGATGCTACTTTATCTACCTCTTCCTGAAAAAGTGCAAAAGTGATTCCGTTATTCATAACATGTGAATTAGTGGAGGTACAAAGAGTAACCAGTACAATTAAAGCCACAAACCTGTCCAGTAAGAAAAGCCAAGACATCTCCATCATCTTCAGTCTCATGAATCTTCAGCACAGTCTCCACAGTAGCCTTCACATAGTCTGGAACAGGACTGTAATCATACAGAGCCATTAAAGAAACACTTTTGATCAAATTTGGATCTTTATCTTAGGACGTCAGCTGAATACCTAACTGTGTAGAAAACATCCACAGGAAAGGTGCGTCCTTCAATTGTCAGAATACCACATGTGTCTTTGTTGGGATCACCAGTATCGTTCAAGTTGAAGAACTCGTGAAATTTCTAGGGAAACAGATTATTATTCAAATAAGTTAGATCAGAAAACATCAACAGTGGAGCTGCACAATATAATGGCAAACTATTGTTATCCAGCATCAGCTGAAACAATATCCATATCGCAAGAGTGGAGGCGTCACCAGAGGCTAGAGGAGCTACAGGAAACAAGAAAGGAACAAACGAGGAGGTATCCTGGAGAGATTCACAGCTAAGCCACATATGGCTTCTATTGTTTTGGCTAATGGCTCGTTCACCAGAGAATGAAATAGATTAACTGCTGAGCTCTTCCCAGAAGTGAAAGACTGTTGTGGAGCGGAAGGAGCTGCGCAGGAGGAAGAGGATGGAGGTGGAGCTGACCAGTGCAGGACACCACACTCTGAAACAACTGGGACAAACCCAAGAGGCACCGTTTCAGAGGAGCAGAGGAGACTGAAGGCAGCCAGAGAGGTTTCCTCCGAGTGCTACGGTTTCCTCTACCTCCAAAAACATGCAGGTCAGGTTGACCCACAGCAGCAGCGCGGCACAGGACTAACACCTGACCACTATTTCCTTGTGCACTTGTACAATGACAAATAAAAACACTAACCTACGATACTGTATGTCACTGACTGAGGTCACTTGCATCTTAAGTTTCACAAGTTTTGGTTTGCACCAAATTTTAGCCATGAGATTCCTCATTTACTTATGTTTAGCCATGACTTGGTCCAAATTTAGTCTTTAACTTCTATTATAATAGACACTGTATGACCAGGAAACAAATTGCTTTAACTTTTAGTTTTAATTTAATGTAACATACTGCATTAGTAAAATATTGCAATATTGTCATCGCAAATTCAAGAAAGTTTTGTTTTATATCATGCAGCCCCAATTAACAGTGTCATTAGCGTATTCTGTTTGTTGAAGTTGTCCAGAATGAAAAACTGCAGTTCTTGCTTTTAAGAAAATTGCACACTATAGCAGTTTATGTACATAATTTACATATGTTTTTTATGAACCTTTTTTTGCTGACTACTTCTCTTCATTTGGTGCTCAAGGCCTGCTTTTGTCAGTCTTTCATCAGTGTTTGTCAGATGTCAGATCAAAGTGACGTGATCTCATATTTCTTTTCTTTCAACACAAGCAAATCTGCACATCGTGCTGTCACCTTGGCATCCAGAGTGGCAGAGGCTACAATCACCCGCAGGTCCCTCCGCTTCTTCTGAATCTATGGAATAAGCGAGAATTAAAATGTACAAATCAAAATTATCTGCCAGTCCAACTATGTTCTTTCTTGTAACCAGCATTTACCTTCTTTAGTAAACCAATGGCTATGTCTGTATAAAGAGTTCTCTCATGTGCTTCGTCCAGCATCAAAACACTAAAAAGAGATAATTAGATGAGCCTTATGTAAAACAAAATGGTTTTATATTACATTATTTACCTGTATTTTTTCAAAAGCGGATCAGCCATCATTTCTCGCACCAGCATGCCATCAGTGAGAAACTGTAACAGGACATAACTTAGTAGAACCTATAACAATAACTCAATAAATTCAACACAGATGTACTAATATAGGCTACCTTTATTCTTGTAGCTTGGGGATCCGAATGGTCATCGAAACGTATTGTATAACCGACTTCATGGCCCAAAAAAGCACCCCGCTCCTCTGCAACGCGACCTGCCACCTATGAGGACAAAAGCAAGCTTGTAAACAATTGATCTGTCAAAGAGGGGGGAAAAAATCAATCACTGATCGTTAGAACATTGTAAAGTTCTTACGGAGATGGCAGCCACACGACGAGGCTGTGTCACCCCAATGACCTTTCCCTCTGCAGCCCAACCAGCTTCCAGCAAATACTATGAGAGACACAAGGAGGAAAAACAATTACTGCTGGAGAAAGCTGGTGCCTTAGCTCAATTAATATATTAAAGCCGGTGGTCAAAACGTTGTGAAAATACTAGCTACAGAGCAACAAAACAAGTTCAAGAAAAGACCCATTTAATTCGTGTTAGTCTACTGCAGTAGTGGGCACTACTTGACCAAGAAGAAAGAAAAAAAACTCACCTGAGGTATTTGTGTTGTCTTGCCACATCCTGTCTCTCCTACAATAATGACGGTTTGGAAGGTCTCAACTAAGTACAAAATATTGTTCCTGTGCTGAACAGAGGATATTTTTTTACATTTATTTACAAACACATCATTTCAACAAGATATCATTATCCATAAGGGTAGTAGTTTTGGGACAAAACCTTAAAGACTGGGAGCCTCTGCCGTTGTTTCTCTATGGACAGAGCAGTGTTGGGGTTGAAGATAACAGGGGAGCCGGTGGTCTCAGAGCTGAGCTCCCGCTCCTCTGCAATGCCAGGTCCATCAGTCCCTGGACATCAGCAGGAGGGAAAAACTTATCATGTACATGTAAGAGACCGATTCCTCGAAATCGCTGCAGAGCGACTGTCCGTCAACTACGTAGCAATTCATCATGTTATAATATGCCCTGCCATTGCGAAGTTACGTTAAGATAAATTATACAGCCACGCTAAGCTGCTTCGTTTATCACTCCAGCACTGACTGACTGAATGTTTAACGCCCTAAAGGAGGTACATGTATTGCACTTACCCGGCTTCCAAAATTTCTTCGTGGGGAGAGAAGCCGCCATCTTGGCTTCTATGTCACGTGGTTTCAGCAGCAACAACGTCACGAGACGAAATACTCTACATCATGATGGCAAAAGTAAGCATTTCTTTTTGCTGTTTTTTGTTATTGTTTTGCCCTTTTATGTTGCTCCATTTTTCTCATTTCGTGTTTTTTTATGTGTTACTCTTTATTATAATGTATCTCAAATGTGTTAATTGCAAAAATCCTCACACCACTCTTCACCTTTGTTATAGAATGTAAATAGATTTACTTTTGTAAAAGATGTCAAAAAAGTTGCATGGGTGTATGTAATAAAGGACAATGATACATTTTGATTGAAAATGGAGGTCAGTTAAACCTCACGTTTATTGAGTTTTAAAAGAGTTGATCAGAAAACACATTCTTTTAAACACCAACCGTGAGTGTCAATACTATGACCCATTAATATTCTTCTTCACTATAAAATACTGAAAAATGTTGCATCAAACAAGATATAACATTGATACAAATAAATGTAATAGATGAATTTACAAAGTTTATTTTATTTACAGACACCTTTAAATTAAAATTTTAGTTTAAAATGATCTAAGACTTTATGCAGTTGATCTGCTGAAACTGAAGTGGGGAAAACTAACAAAAAACACTACATTACTTACTTAAATTATTCCTGTAAAACCTTTTCAGTGCTAGCTAGCTCCAAAAGCACTGTGGGGAAACATATTGCATATTTCCTCCCTTGTTGCTTGGATGAATAGAGAACAGGGAACTAATTCCAATGCCCATTGTTAAATACTTTTAGTTTAGTTTTTTTTTTTTAAATCATTTATGTTTAATTGTCGAACTGCTTGTTCACAGATAGAATGAGAAAAAGACAAACTGACTGATCATTTTTAGTGCTGTTACAGACATGGCAACTCTGGGTGGAGAAGGAAGTTAAACATACATCAAATGTAATGCAAGATGTCTGACAAGAATCAGCTCTGAAATACAAAATAAGTTTACAGAATACATTACAGGATGGTCAACTGTTTCTTTTTTTCCAGATTTCAATTAACCATAGGCCCACGATGTACTGGCATTTTGATGTCATAAAGTACTTGGAGCACTCCCCTCATCATTAAGCCTTGGAGGGGTTTGGATTGAAATAAAAATGATATTAATGTCCAAGGAAGATATTAGTCAAAATGTAGAGCTGTGTAAAAGATTATCCACACCACCTAAAGAAAGCAGGAGACAAACACCAGTAAGATGCAGTGAAAGTATTGTCCAGACTTCAATTTCTATAGCACAGTTAGTGTCAGGTATTAGAATATTTTATAATTCAACCTGCACAAAACCACTGTAGTAAAGAGTACAAGGGTAATCCTTCGAGCAAATCCCTTCCACAGGCAATAATTCACACACGGTTCAGTCTGATCATCAATGTAGTCAGAATGGCCAATATGAAGCCATTTATGGTGAAACAACAGAGTTTGCTATTTTTAAAATCATAATAAAAAAAGAAAGTGCCCAAATAATCAAAAGTTTACATACCCCAGTTCTGTGTATTGCCCCCTTTAACATCAATGACAGCTCGGAGTCTTTTGTGGATGAGGTTCTTTATTGTCTTTGCATTGAGCTCACCCCAAAGTGGTTCAATGATATTCAGGTTAGGAGAGATGGGCACTAACGGGACCTTCACTTCATTCTGCTGGAGCCAGTGACATCAGCGAACCACCTCCATATTTTACAGTAGGTATGTTTCACTTTTATGTTATCAACAAGGCCAATGATGGTCTTAGGCCTATGATGAAAAGTGCACCATACCTACTGTGAAATATGGAGGTGGTTCGCTGATGTCATTGACTCCAGCAGAATAAAGTGAAAGTCCCGTTAGTGCCCATCTCAGTCTCCTGACCTCAACATTATTTTATTTTTATTCATTCGTTTATCGGGACAGCACATGTTAATGAACATACATGGGTCTCATGCATGTAAACACGCCACGCCAGACTGTAGCCTTGGGCTAATTTGCATTCACAAGACAGCCCAGGAATTTACAAGAACTGGAGGCTTTTTGCCAAGAAGAATGGGCCGCTTTACCATTAGATTATATACAGAACTTTCTCCAAAACCACCACAAAAGATTCCAAACTGTCATTGATGTTAAAGGCAATATACTGTATTAAAAACTGGGGTATGTAAACGTTTGATCAAGGTCATTTTGGTACTTTCTTTATTCATGATGATTTAAAAATAGCAAACTCATCATTCATAATCTTTGAAAAATAATTTTAAAGGGTATGTAAAACTTTTAAGCACAACTGTATGTCATCATAATGCATCACCTATCAGTAATGCCCTTTTTTTAATCTCATTTGGATCTCTTACCAAAAAAAGAGCAAACGATGTCATGAATCCTTCTTTAGTGAGTTCCCATGTGCCTCCATATTCTTCCTCATCAATCTGTTGAAAGCTGCTGAAGTACACGTAAAGGACCCCAGCATTTATGACACAGAATCTTGTAAAAGAAACAACAGGTTAATACATTTTTAATGACTGCCAAGTAGATTAAATGGGACGAGAGATGGGAAATTAAAGCATATTTACATGGCTATTCCCAAAAATCCTTTTAATGGAGCAATGCCCCATATCACACCCAGTATTACTGCTATAATTTGTCGAAACCAGTAGACCACATCTAAAAACTCATCCTGAAAAGACAGAAAATGAATACGATTATTGACCATATACAAAAAAACACTGTAACTTCCATTTATTACTAGATTAATTCGACAAAGAAACAACTCTGCCCATATACTAAGTTATTGATATAGAACTGTACAAAGACTGCAATTATGCCTAAAGAGAACTGTATGCCATGGCTCGTAACAATCAACTTGGAAACAATGATTTCCAAAAACCTGCATTAAAACTTAAATAGCCCAGCCATAGCCATAACTCAATAATCCCTAGCATGTAGGCTAGCATGTCCTATAATTAGCTGTTTAGAATAGCCTTACATAGGGCACTTGCATACACTTTAAAAGAGTTTCATTCAGAATCCGGACGCAAAGATTTTCGACAAGGGCATTACACTGACCTTCTCTTCCCAAACGGCATTACTGTTGAGGGCTTTGGTCCATGTGGACTGTTTTACACCTCCATTCGCCAGATGACTGTCCTCTTTCCTCTTTGCACTGCTCGTCATTTTGTTTAATTTCCAAATGTGCAAGCCCAATATTCTGCACCTCAAAACGCTTTAAATGTCGGGAACGTATACACTGTTTGGAACAAAGGTCCGTAAGTAAAATTGGTGAAGGTATTTTTACACAAACGCTCCGCTGATCTGACAGATTTTGGACGTTCTCCTTAGAAGACCTTCTGAGCATGCGCAGACCCGTTTGACCCCAGCTCCAAGGAACCAATGAGATAGTGCGACGTTTCCGTTCCCGAAACGAATCTAATGGACAGCGTCCCCTTGTGGTCTCAGAAGTCACGAATTTATTTATTTACTTACTCATTCATTCATTCATTCATTCATTCATTCATTCATTCATTCATTCATTCATTCATTCAGTCAGTCAGTCAGTCAGTCATTACGTCATTACGTCATTCATCTATTCTACCCTGGTGGTTATGAGCTTTTCAACTGGGCCAAGGGAGATAAGGCTACTTTAAAACAGAATCATTAGCAGTAGGCCCTATGTTTATTTTTGGACTAAAGCGGGAAAACTTCAAAAGCCAAACCTTTGTCTTTGTAAATAATGTTTACAATCAACGATGTAGCAGCACTTGGAAAAATGTTCTCGCCTAATTTGATTCAATTTAGCCTATGTTTTTGAAGGGCCAGCAGGGGGCCTCTGATCTCATGAACAAAGTCTAATGCATGTCCTGTCAACTTGTTCTCTTTCAAAGTCTGTTTGATGGTAGGCTGCATTGTGAAAGTGCTTTACTGGTTGTTATTGTGTGATTTGTTGCCTGCACCCTGAAGTTGCACTTGGTTTTGGGAGTTAATGATTGAATAAAAATTCAAACAGCAACAGAAATAACACTATACATGGAAGTTCTGGGGAATTTTGATCTCATATTCTGGACTCAAAGGCTTAATTGTTGGCGTATTAACCTAATGTGACTTCAAGTTATTGTAGCTGTTAGTAACTCAGCACAAGCCATTGTAGATTAAACTGAAATGGCATCCTGTCCTGTGTGTTTGAGTTGACTGCAGCCTGTGTGTTGTTGTTTTGATTGATCACCTGGGGGCACAGGTGAGTTCCTGTATTAATGGACTTGTGGGACAGGTCTAAGAGCAGGGGCAGCGGGCTTCTTTAACCCATTGTGTGCATGGTTCTACCCCTCACACATTGGGCTTGGGTTAAACTCGGGACGGGATGTGACTGACTCACTGCTGTCTCTGCGGTGTAGCTCACGCCAACTCTACGTCTGTGACGTTTGCATCACGTGTCCGTCTCTTTGCCTCGGTACGTCTGCCGTATTTTCCTCCTCTGCTCTGCCTGATTAATCGAGAGCACCAGACGAAATAAACAATCGCAGCACACGAGCTCTGTGGGCTCCGTGTCACGGTGATTTCAGCCGGGTTTCAGAAAAGCGCCTGTACCCAAAGTTACCATCAGCAGCACCCCAGCTGTCTCCGGTGTACGTACTGCTCAACTGAGCCCGTACAATTGTAAAGTTTCCAAATTCTGCGCCTTCAGCGACCCGACACAAAGACAGGTGAGTGGGGTTTGTAACTATTAGATATCTAACTATTCGAGCCTATGCAAACTTGTGCGAAGCCCACCTTCGTGGGCTTTGGTGAGGCGGTGCTGCCCAGCTGCATGTCGCCTGCTTAAAATGGCGACAGCCAACGGGAGGAGAGAGAGGTTTTGGGCTGGAGTTCTCCCTTTTCTCTGATTCTGTCACTGTTCTTGAATATATGATAACCGCGAGCCCACGAAGTTGGGGTTCACTCCGCCTGACTGACTTGCACAGAGTGAGCGCATCATTGTCAGAAATGCTTGACGCTGTTGCGCTCAGATTAACGCCAATGAGTCTCCAAGTGCTCTATTAAAATTATTATTTTAAATCCTGTGAACTTTTTAGGCTATTTAAAAATGTCCATGGACTTGTGCTACATTTGTCAGTCACATTGGGCAATTGCCTACTTCTGATTTCAAAGTAAAATATGTGAGTTAAAACTTTCTGTAACTGTCTGAATTTCTAAATACTATCATTTTGTTTTTATTTAGATGATAGAACATTAATTTCACCTGATCCTATGTTCATTTACTCTTTCTGCCAGGAGAAGGTTGAGAAAGGGATTTTGTTCTCCTTTTTTTATCATCATCATCAACATCATCAACATTGTTGATAGTGTAACTCATGGGATTAGAGGGAGCTTTCTCAGGCAGCTAATTTGCATCTGACGTCCACGTGAGGCCAGAGACAGATAACTTAATCCAGGTAGCTGCGCATTACCTAGTTCACCCTTTGATTCATTAGAGTAAGGGCCTAATAAATGCTCAATAGCTCTTCTATCAGAACTGGTAGATTCCCTTTGTCAATTCAAATAATGGGCTACTTTATTACTGTGGAGGAACCATCTCCTTGGTTTGGTGCACTAATAGTTGATGTCTTGATGTATTGTTGCCCTTTTGCCTACTCTAGAACTTAAAAAAAGTATTTATAAAGTATTTGTAAAGCATTGTTTAAATCTCAGATGAGGCTCATTTTTGTGTTTTGCAGAGCGCAGGCCAGGCCTGTTGTGGCCCCTCTCATGTTTCCTCTGCATGCAGGTTTTGGTCAGCAGCAGTAGCAGCCTTGGCTCTGCTTGGCTGGTTAACAGCTTGTGATGTCAGCCATTTTAGGTTGGGTAGCACAGCACGGTCTTCCGCCATTTTTCTCTCCCTCCTATTTCAGCAACCCTCTTTTGAACGCCTGCATTGACAGTGACCGCAGCATTTCAGGTATCCATAAACCAGACAGTCATCCACTCCTTGACCTGGGGACCTTGATTAGTTTGGTGTTTGAAATAAACATACCTGCATGCAATTTTTGCAGAAGATTTGGGACCTACCATTATGAGGAGAAAGAGACTGAACTTGCTGTTGCTGTTTTAGAGGGTGTGGAATGAGTTGGGATAATGGTTTGATGGCATCACAGGAACCCTACTGATTGTATCAATAATTAACATAATTAGTGTTTCTTCTATTCAGACTCAATGCTGCCTTGGGCCAGATTTGACTTCAGACAAAGGCTTTCAAGAGTCAGCAACAAGCGTTGCTTAAGCAGATGACTAGTCAACAACTCCCCTGAGCTCACAGGCAAGCGTCAACTCTGGCCAATGGCACGCCTTGGCGACAGCGCCCACACCTTGCTAGGAGACATCAACACCATGCAGGGAGGCAGTGAAATAGGAGCAGGGCAGTGACTCTCCAAATACCAGTCCCAGTGATGTGTGGAACAAACCCGCCACACCAGCGTCAGGGGCTGCTAGAGCTGAGTGCTTCAGAGAAATGGACTTGGAGAAAGACCGACATAGAGGGAGAGAGGGTAGGAGGTGGTTGCCATTGGAGACCGTAACACAAGAGTGGCGCTGCCGACCTGTCTCCCCAGGCCAAACTTGGATGAAGCAGGAACAGTGAAAGGAAGTCAAAAGCCAATAAAGTGCTAGTCCTATGTTACTGAGCAAATTAACCAGAGCCACCCAAAGTGAGGCAAGAGGGCCCGACATCCATGGATCTGCAGGGGCTTAATCTAGTCAGTGTTGTGCTCTAATTCAGGATTAGTTACACTGTCAAATGGCTGGCGATACAGATGGAAGCTATACAAATCTGTCAGTTTCTGTTTGATGTCACAGAAGATGTTTTCGATTTTGACCCGTAGCCAGCTAATGCCATATTTGCTACTTGATGCAAAACTCAAGCCTTCAATCTGGGAATTGAGCAGCTTTTCAAATTGGATCCCATAAAAATGGCAATCAGATTGGATCTCATGCTAGGCTAGTACATACTCTCTGACTAGGCCCACCTACAGAAAGGCAGTAGACCTGGTTGAGGTCACTTCTGACTGTACATAACATGCTCTATTTGTATTAAAACATCAAGTGATGGAATTAAACCAATAGTCTTGGTGTCACTGGGACAAACCAATTCAGCAAACAGGGCTTGCAGACAGGCATGCAGACATCCACCCCCACACATACACACAAGCAGGGCCAAGACCACGCTCACCCCACCACACCCCGCACGTCTCCTCTTCCTCCGTACTTTGTCTCACAGGAAACCCACACGAGCTACAAGCATAAACCCACCATCACGCCATGGTCACTCAACCTGTGCGCACCGTTTGAACAGTGATGAGCAGATGCACTCTTAGCCGTTAGTCAACTAACATATGGGTTCCTGTGAGACAACTCACAAACTATTTTTACAAGCAAATACAGAGTCTAGCAAGTTCTGATTAGCAGGCTGAATGATTTGCCAGCAGAACTGACAATTCACTTGAAATGTTGCATTTATTTACTTTACTATTTACTTACTAGTTAAATACAGACCATTTGTTTTTCGCATACATACATCAAAAGTTTTTAAAGTTGTCAACTGAACTAGGTTACTTTTGAGTTGAAGACGGTTGCTATCAGTTCACCTCAATAAAGTATACTTTAACCTTAGCAAGGCCTATTGACTGACTTGTTAAGGTATACTTTATTGATGCCCATAGGGAAATTTGTTCTCTGCTTTGGTGGGCTGTGGGCAGCCGCTGTAGGCAGACGCCCAGCGACCCATCTCCAGATGTGGAGCCAGGCTAATGGTCAGAAACACCTGGCTGGAGGATAAACCCATTGTACATATTCTTAGTGGTAAGGGAAACCGGAGAAAACCTACGCATTTGAGTTGGACATGCAAACTCCACACAGAGAGGCCCCATCTGGCCCAGGGATCGAACCCAGAACCCCTTCTAGTGTTAACCGCTGTGTTACCATGCTGTTCAGATGTATTTAAACCTTAATTCTTTCTGCTTCTAACTGCTAACTAGGACAATGCATCAAAGGACTAAGGACTTAAACAGCCACAGGTAACACCACAAGAAACCAACGCACCACAAGGGCTACCCTGGATATCTCTCATTCACCTATTACCTGACTTTTTATTACATGATGACATTCAAGGATAAGTTATAGCCAACACCAGGTTGCATTAGGTCAGAACATTCCAGCCCCTGCAGTGGAGGAGGGAGGGGTGAGGTGGACTGTGTGATTGTATTTTGGAGCAGGGGGGCGGGGGTTGGCCGGGTACAGGGCTGCTCGTGGTGGTGGTGGTGGTGGTGGTGGTGGTGTAGCTGCTGGAGGAAAATTCCTGGCTCAAACACCTCACTCCTTCCTCCACAACAGCTCACACCCCTCGTTCTCCTCACCCTGTCCCATCCCCCACCTCCCACTTACGCCCAACAGGACCACGTGATGGATGGCTGGAATTGCCCACCCATAAGCCTTTGTGAGGGTCATGTGACCAGGCAGCCTTGGCAGCGCTGTGCCCCCTGATGCAGAACTGAATGGCAGGGGAGTGTTGGAGGGGTGCGCAGTGGCCCAAGCCAAGGGCAGTTAGTCTCCCTTGGGTCTGTATGAGCATCATGTTCACTTCACTGGGAAAACTTGTCTGTTAACCCCTCTCTCTCCATCAACTCCAAAGCTGAGTTTTCATCTCAACATTCAGATCCATACCGTTTGTACAGCTCGATCCTTAATCTGGAAAACATGACAATATAGTGATGAATAGTTTGCACATTTATTACATGGTAATAGTAATAGAAAACATCTGTGTCGGCTCTAAGTAATAGGAAACCATATTAATATAGTGAAATTAAACCATGACTAATAATAAACTCAACTGGACTGAATTGGCACTAAACCAGAACTATCCTTTCTGTTTTTCTAAAAGCAATCACATATAAAAGTTAAAACTTTTTTCATTCTTGAGTCTGACTTTGTATTTTGGGACACAAATTAGATCCCAGGCTGACCCTGGGTTAAAGAATTTGTCCCTTTCTAATGTATGCGAATGAGCTCTTGATCTTCCTGAGCAGGAGTTGTCATGTAAGTGCAGAGTGACTGGTTGATTAATTGCCCCGGAACCGTCTTCCAAATCCTGCTCCCACATACGTCTGTCTGTCTCTGACAAGAAGACACCTCTACAGAGCGCTTAACATTTCTCTACTTTGATTAATTTCTAGACACATCGTGTGTTTGCATCTTTGGTTTTAGCTAAAGATGCAGGATGAAACTGCAGCTTGGAAACACCAGAAAATGCAGAATGTGCTCTCCTCTCTGTTGGGGGTGTGTCCGCGTGAGGGGAAGTGAGGCAGAGCCGTGTGGGGGAGGGTACAGAAGGGGAGACTACCAGAGCTTTCCCCAAAAAACTCCAGCATAACAGCAGTTTGGGCTTTGACTGGCAGTGATCACACAAGGAAACCACAGAATCATTTGATGCATGCCATTAAAAACCAAAGAATACTTCTTGGGGACGTGCTGGTAACATGAATGAATTTGTTTATTTTATAGTCATTTTCATATTTTATTTAGTAGGTTTTGGTAGTTTTGGTTAGTTAAGAAGGAATATGCAAAACACATTATAGTTCTGTAAAGAAATACTAAATTGATTTTCACTTTTTTCTTACAGGACGTCCTCTGGACCGCAGTGAGCGAATGACCTGAGCCGTGAACATGCCCCAACATTCTCCATCCCCCACGCCTGGCCTACAGTGAACCAGAAACTTGCCTTTTTTCTCTCTCACACCGCCCTGACAACCAACTGGTCTCGCCATGGCCAGCAAAAGGAAGTCCTCTACCCCTTGCATGATCCCCAGCAAGGCCCCACGCCTGAATGAAGGAGATCAGGATTCTCCAATTTATCTTGGACCATCCAGGATTCCGGAAATTGATCGCAACACAGCCCCGGATGTGGGCGAGGAAGGGGAAGCAACAGAGGCGAAAGACGGCACTTATACCTGTCGGCCTTGCAACTTTGAGACCCAGGATCTTAACTTGTTTTTGGATCATGTGTACAGTGGGCACCCAGATTTCCGCGCTGACTCTTGCTTCCTTTGCCTCACCTGTGGAATATCATCTGCTAAATTCGAAGGGCTGGCGCTTCACAATGCCCGAGTTCACCCCAGCACTTTGAATACCTCTCTGCAACTAAAAGTAAAGGACAAAAGGGTCATGGTGGAGCAGACTTTTGTCAACACCACAGAAATGGGAAAAGATAATGAAATTGCTATTTCAAAAACCCCAATTATGAGAATGTTGAAAGGCAAATCGGAGCCTAAGAAGATAGTGGTATCGCACACAATACTGGACGAGCCGGAGTCGGTTCCTGCATCAAGAGAGACTGACCGGAAAGACATTACTACAACAACAGCGAATGTTAGTCATGTCCCCACTCTGGTCCACAACAGCACTGCTAAAGTCATGCCCTCTGCAATACAGATAGTCAACGGGTCAGGTGCCTTGCCAATGCTGAAGACACCCATAACGCAAGTAAGTTGTCAATCATCACGCATGTATATTTTTAACTGCTCAACTTTTTATGTAAACTAAATTACTACAATGTTGTTATACTTTTGTAGGTGGTGTCTGTGGTTCAGAACAAAAACGTGCATCACTCCACGCCTGTAGCTGCCTCGAATGTCTCCTCTTCGTCATCAACATCTTCTAAAAACCTTCCCAAGGTATTTTACAGTTTATGTGCACTTTGTAAATAATTGCTCTTAAATAATCATAATGGCTGCAGCTAATTTTAGCTGTTGACAAGCAATCTTTTTTTTTGTATCATTGGTTGAATTGTTTAATATAAAAAAGCTTCTGTTTCCATTCACAACATACGTACACTGCAGCCTTCTAGTCATAGCTGATCCTAATGGTTGTTGCAACCCTAAGTATAACACGCTTTATCTTTACATTTCAGGTGATGATTCCTTTAAGCAGTATCCCGACATATAGTGCCTCAATGGACGAGTCATCCTTCCTGAAGACTTCTTTTAGCAAGTTCCCGTATCCCACTAAGGCTGAGCTCTGCTACCTGACGGTGGTCACCAAGTTTCCAGAGGAGCAGATCAAGATTTGGTTCACTGCTCAGAGACTGAAGCAGGGCATCAGCTGGTCTCCAGAGGAAATTGAAGAGGCGCGGAGGAAGATGTTCAATACCATAATCCAGACGGCACCAGCCGCTGCACCGAGCCTGAATAGCACCGCTCAACACACCATAGTTTTGCCTGCTTCACTGGGGGCCACCGGCTTGTCCCAAATCCTTCAAGGGTCTCTAGTCAGCCAAGGAGGGGTGATCGTCACACAGCCCATGATGGCCAATGGTATTCAGGTCAGCAGCGCTCCTGTGGCCCTCGCAGTCACACCCAAGCCACAAGCAGCTGCCCGCCCCATGATGCAAGCTCGACCTGCCGCCGCCCTGGTGGCAGACAAGGGAGTTAGCATGGTAATAGGGACTGTAGGCAGCAGTAGTGCAGGGAGAAATGTTATTAGTCCGAGTAATAGAAACGGTACCAGCTCTGCTAGTAGTGGTGGTCAAGCAAGTGTTATTAATCTAAGTCTTGGCAGCAGCAATCGTGCAAAAACGAATATTGTCAATGGTAAACACAGCGATATAGAGACCCAAAATAAAAGCAAGATTAAGGAGCGCATCCAGAGTGCAAATTCCAAATCTAGTAGCCCTGTTGTATTGCAAAATGACAACACAAACTGTAAGAGCAAAGACACTCAAGGCACAAACATTGATGATGATCACTCCTCTGCCAGTAATTCTCCAAATATCCGAATGGAAGACGCTGCATCGCCCGCCTCGAAATGCTCCTCCCCCTCGCCTGCAGCCCCCTCCATCTCCGGCTCCAAAACCCCCGTCAACCCTTTTCTGGACCCCACCTTTTACAAGGGCAAGAAGTCACAGGAACAGCTCGGCGCTTTGAAAGACAGTTTTCTGATGAACCAGTTCCCCGACCAGGAAGAAGTGGACAGACTTATCGCGTTGACTGGGCTCACTGTAAGGGAAGTCAGAAAGTGGTTCAGTGACAGGCGGTACCATTTACGCAACCTAAAAGGTTCGCGTGCCTCAGGGGGACCGGGCAAGGACAAGACTTCAGGTTCGTCCAGTGCCCCGGGTACGCCTGCTAACCCGCTGGATCTCTCAGATGCAAGCAGCACACCGGACCCTGCCCCCCAGAGCCCATCTGCGTCACAAACTCCCACTTCTCCAGTCACACCTTCGCGACGAGCCCCAAGACAACCCTCTCCAGACTTCACTGCAATACGGTATAAGGAGAGGGATCCCTATCAGGTAGGAATTTGTATTTATTTAGATGCACCCACCTAGTCATAACAATTGACTCTGTGCATTACTTCAAATCATAACACCGCTGCCCAAGAAGTGCCTTCCTCAATCCAGCACGCCAAAATAAAAGCACACAGCTGCAAGAATATAATTAAATAGGCACATTTTAAGTGTTTTGTCTGTTAATAGTTAGGCAGAAAGAAGGTTGAACTAATGAACTGCTGAACTAATGAATAAGATGATGCTTTTATTTTGGTGTGCAGGATCGAAACAGGAAGTCACTTCTTGGGCGACGTTGTTATGATTTGAAGTTATGAACAGGGTCAATTGCACAGCATTCAAAGAGTCTAATATTAGACTAATTCTGATGTATCATATTGTATTGTGAGTGCTTATGGCGTCATTTTTTAAGAACATTAAAAAAATGGTTTGTTTTCAAGGTGAAAGCATTGGAGGCGAGCTTCACCCAGAACCCGGACCCATCCAACGAGGAGGTGGACAGACTCCGAGCTGAAACTAAAATGACCAGACGCGAGATCCACGGCTGGTTCACGGAGCGGAGGAAACGTGTGGCAGCCGAGAAGAAGAGGCAAGAGGAGGAGCGGGCCATGAGAGAAGAGGAAGAGCAGCGGCAGCAGGAGGAGGAGGAAGAAGAGGAGGTGGACGAAGAGGAGCCTAAAGTCAATCCTATAAAAATCAACCTGAAAATGTTAAAGGTGACCGAGGCTAAACAAGAGGGCGACGCTTCTGATGGTTCCGCAGCTAATTTACAAATCACACCATCGTCGTCGCCTGGTCCAAACCAATCCTCAAAACACTCAACGCCTAAAACAATTGTGTCTCCCAAACCGACGTCTTACCGAGGCAAAAAGACCCCAGACCAGCTGCACATGTTAAAAAAGATCTACGCACGGACACAGTGGCCCAGTGCGACCCAGTACGATGAGCTGATCTCAGGTACGGGGCTGCCGAGGCCCGAGGTGGTCCGCTGGTTTGGAGATTGTAGATATGTACAGAAGAATGGACAATTAAAGTGGCTGGAGTCGTACCAACGCACTGTGCTGACTGAGGACCTCGAGAAGGGAAATGACCAGGCTCTACAGGCACATCTGGACAACTACGGCCGGCTGAACGAGTCCGAGGTACACGAGTCTCTAGACCTGTGATTCTTAACTAGGGTCGGCGTCCATGGTAGGGTTGCACGCACCACCATGAAGGCCGGAAAATTATCTTTATCTTTCTACATTGAAGCTGATATATGGATTGGGCCCCAGGTTTCTTTGTAGTGAAGTCTAAAAGTGAAAGTGCCCTAAAGTTGACATAATCTCTAGAAACAAGTTGCTCATAAATTGGAATTATGATCATTTTGACCCTAAAACAAAACCATACTTTCAGTAGATGATTTTATGTGTAAAACCTTCTGTCGGCCGTGGCATTCTTTGTGCACAGCTCGAGGATTTGACAGAAGCCAGCGGTTTGACGCCTGACCTGGTGAAATACTGGTTTTCCACCAAAGCCTCTTCGTTCCAGCTGCCCCAAACGACCGGGACCACCACTGAAGCAGCCATCCCAGGTTCAGAATCAGAGGCGCAGCTGCCAGGATCCTCCTCCCCCATGGAGCCACAGCCCGGGGCAGGAAACGAGGAGAAGATGGAGCAGTCCGTGTGTGGCGTGTCCAAAGATGAATAAGACAGTTTGGCACAAGGTGAAATTCTTTAAGATGTGCTTAGTAAGAATAAGGAACTAAGGTTCTTGGGAAGTTTAACAGGGGGGAAATAATAACTCAGGTAAAAGTAAAAACATTTTAATTATGTGTTTCTTTCCAGGAGCTGTTTGAAGAGGCTTTTGTCTCTGTTGAAACTGCTTTGCTCGTGGCCTTTGCGCAGGAATCTGTTCCACGGCCACTTCACTGGATGAAAAGGGAATGATACTTTCACTACACAAGACTTTAAAATCCCTCATTTTCATCTTTTGAGCACTCCATTCTTTCATCAGAAGACTACTTCAGAAACCTGCAGACAGTGCCATCGGTGTTTCTTTTTGACTGTTTATCAGAGTATTACAAGTATAAGTAGGATATCATGAAAATAGTAGAGCCTGAATATCTCTCTATGGAGACAAATTGGGGACAAAACTGTACAGCTCCTTGTTATCAGGTGCTTGCCTTAATGTCAAAAATAATCCTGTTTCTTTTTTCCATGTTATGCACTCAACACTTTTCTGTCATGCTCGCAACCTCTCTGAATGTGCTGTCATTTTGTGGAACAGCAGCACTGATTTCATTTCTGGACCTGGAAGTTCGTCTGGATTATTTGTTTGGTATACTTCCTTCATTGCTGTACAGTTTTTGCAACAATTTAAAGCGGGATGATTTGTGATTCATAGAATACAAGCATCCTGGTGTTTAATAAGTGACTTGTATTTAAGTATGTAATGTTTGTGTCGTAGCTTCAAGTGCTGCTTGCCGTTGATGTTGGGAAATCATTTTTTAATGGAACTTTCCTAATGTATTTGTAAAGAACGTAGTTTACCAAGTTCCATACTTAAGCTTGTTGTACATTTTTTACAAACACTATTTGCAAAATAAAAAAAATTATGTAATACTCTTTATTGAACCATTTTTATAAGCTCCACACACCCATTATTCACAATGCTACAGGATTGACAGCCCAAAGTAACACCAGAACATTTTTCAATTTCCAAGACTGCTAGAGATACAGAGTTACATTGCTGAACCGGGTAATTATCCAAAGACTCTATGGTTTAGCAAATGTTTGAGAAGATTTTTATTTAACCGTTAAATCTTTAGCCACTCAGTCTCAGGAAAAATGTAAAACAAACGATTGAGCCACGCAAAGAGGACTTTAAAGCAGTAATTTTATTTACTTTCAGGCTTGAGTATGTTTTATATGAAAGGCAAAATTAAAACAATTACTTTTCCTCTCCAGAGTTTTAGGCACATTACACAAAGGCATTTGTAAAATTAGGCGTTCAGAAACCAAATGTAGACAAAATAAGACACGGACAGACTGCTCACACACAGGGGTCCTCTGAAGTCCAGTTGATTGACATCTTCACAGACAGTGTGCTCAGGTCGCTTGGACTGTCCTGAGCAGAGGGACCAGGGTGGGTGTGCAGGTGTTGCGATGCCGCTGGTCATGTGAAATATGTGGCTGAATAGTGATGTACAAAGACAGAGGCACATGGACACAAGCAGAAAGGTTAGCAGTAGAAGATGCAGCATTGGAGGGAAAGCATTCTACAAAGACCATTTAATTGAAATAACCAACTTTGGGAGAACTCCAACATGATGATAAACGATTTGGGGGAGAACCTGCATATTCTCTCCCTTCCCTGCTAATATTTCACACAATAATACACTGTATGGCTTAGTCCCAGTGTATAGACAACCACTGAGAGAGAATACTGAGTTTTACACATTAAAGTCGTCTTAAACCTCAATATAGACAAAAGGTTACATAGTACATACAAACTTGGTCAAGACTTTGATGGCCCAGACTAAAACCATGAGATGGTCAAGCACCTTAGCCAACTTACCCAAAACACACAGGGCAAAATGTAATAATACCAGGAAGGTTTAGATGTGAATCAACATAATGAGCTTCCCAAAAGCTATCGTAATGTCGTTTATCATAAAAAACAAAATACAAATTTATATTTTGGGTTTAAAATTCATAAGTGAAAAAGCATGGGTGAAATACTTAACAACACAGATGCACAAAGTTAAAATCAAATCCATGGTCATCTGACACTTTTCCTTTTTTAAACAATGCAGAATAGTTTCTGCAAATCCAGTTACGATTGAATGCGGTCAGATTTTACATTCAATAATATTAGTTACATTGAGTTTCATATGCGCCTACAACCTTTGGGTTAGTTCCTGATGCTTGACACACTCGTGTTACACTGATCATGATGTAGAGCAGGACAGGAAATGAAGAGAAATTAAAAATGTGAGAGACTGGCTTAAAGGCACCTGCAGTGCAGGGGAATGATGTGCAGTTTTTTAGGAATGTAAGAAAAAAAAGCCTGTTTCAAAGTCTGTACAGAAAATTATATGCTGCCGTCTTCCTCACTAATGCTGCAAAAAACAGGCTATAAATTGCCTAAAAAAAATTAAATAACCTCCTAAATCAGCACAAACTACAATGGAGGCACAAAGATTAACAATGAAACAACCGTACAGAGCCCTCGTGTTTTACACATATACATAAAAGTCACATTATGAATGTTTAACTGTTTAAATAATTAGAATATTAAAACATGGAAAGAGGTGCTCTTTGAGAGCAGGTCAGCTGCTGCAGCTGTTCTCTGGACAACAGCAGGAATAAATACAGTATATACTTCTATATTCAGATCCGATAAAATGAGTAGAGCAAATTTATATCAGTTTTATACTGCTCTTTCCTCTCTCTGAACCTCCAAAGTAGCTGATGTGCACTCCTCTAACAGGGAGAGGGGGCCACCCCCCACCCCCCCCGAATCCCAAAGATGGGACTTTTTCCGCCATTTTGGTCTTGTAAACATCAGTCACTTCTTCGTGTCTGCAGGATGTCCCACCTCTGTGTTTGAGCTGCTCCTCAGGAGAACAGGACACCGGGCCGGGCTGAGGCAAAGAGGCTGTTGGTAGGGCTCTGGGCGGAAAAGGAGAGCTGCCTGAAATGTAGGCCAAAGCGATGGTGGGCGTTTCCATGGAAACAGTGTTCACAGCAGTCAGTGACATCATCAGTACGAGTGAGGGGGGTGCAGAGACAAATCCTGATTGGCTCGAACTCAGACGCGGTTCTCTCCACCCACTCGGGCCCCGCGCAGCATCCTGCTGCAGACACAAAGACACAGCTTCAGGATTCACGAGCCAAACAACTCAAACCTATGGCTTATAACTCTCACCTTCTGTTCTGCGAGTCCATGTGATCCAAGAGTGACTGCTGGGACAGGCGAAAGTCGTCCATCGGGGACTGGTAGCGGGAATCGAAGGAGCCCTCCCTGCCTCTGTAGCCAATGGCCTGGGCCTGAGCAGGGGACTGTGGCAGAGGAGACATAGAGGAGAGAGAGGACACTGAGCCAAACTCCCCCATCCGCTCCCGGCCCACATGAGACGCCAGGGCCACAGGCGAGGTCCCCACACTCACAAACGGGCTCAGAACCTCCCCATTTTCATCCTGAAGGGAATGCACATGACAGTGGTTAAAGTTTTGCCATTTTTAGTGTGATTTGAACTCTGATATGATTCTCTGTGAAATGCAAACAGTTTGTTTGAAACAAGTTTCTCTTGCAAGTGAGACATTAAAGAGACTATACAGAGTTTAAAAATGTCAAAATTATGTATTTTCCTCCCCCTACATGTTCCAACAATGTCCTAAGGTGTAGAATGAGCCCAGACTTATTCACCACAACTGCCTCTAAAATCCTGCACTGTCACTCAAAATGGTGTTAATTCGGGTCCGAAGTGCCGTCATGCACGAGCTTAATATAGAAGCTGCAGTTACACGTATGATCTGAGGTGGCAGTAGTGAGTATAAAATGGCGAACTTGAATCTAGCCCCTTTAAGTCTCAAGGGACAGACGTGTATAAATAAAGGATGAAAAAACAACCCCTTTGACAAAACATCCCTTTATGTTGCAATTTGGGGATAGAAATTCAGATTCAAGATAATTAAATAATCCCTTTATTTCCACCACGCGCACACAATCAATTATACAGTACATTTATGATCACAAAAAGTATGAACTTGTGTCTTACCCTGCCTCTGATGATCTCCATATGGACCAAAAGTGAGGCCAACTCTAGATCCTCGTTGAAGCTGTTCTTTAAAGGTACTGACCGGTAGCCTAAAGGGACCATCATAAAGCATTTGATTTATCTTGAGTTCAGAAGTATTTATACTCCTCTAATATTCCAAAGAGATTATTTTATGTTACCTGTCTTGAGACTCTGAATGGGGAATGTGGCCTGAGCCAGAAAATTCTGGTCATTGAACATGTCGATTTCATAAACAACAAAGCGCAGAAAGGCAAAGGCCGAGTTGCCCACAGTGAACTGGAAAGGCTTCCTGGGCCAAGTGGGGTTCAGGCCATTGTCCGCTGTAGAGATGAAAAGAAATAAAAGTTTTTATCCATGGACAAAGATTGAATCCAGTGTAAAGCTCTATAACACCAAGTACGAGAACTGCAGATTAATATGATCTGTTTTTCCATTCTAATGTAAAATATATGTGAAATAAAAGAAAAACATACTGTGTCTAAGTCATTCTACACCCTCAATAACATGCTCAATGTGGGGAATATACATTTATCATACATCAAGCCACAACTTGCTGTTCATAACAAAACCATAATAATCCAAGTTTAACTGTGCACCATTAAAATCAGCCAACACTTTGTGATATAAGCGGTGCATTTGGCATAAATGTTGCCTGGGACCTTGTGTTAGACGCCCAAGAAAATCCAGTTATTAGACTCCAGTCTCATTTTACAAGAGTTTCCATCCAGTGATACAGTGTTGTAAATGGGCCAAGTGTCAGCTCCTGATAATTAGTTTTTAAAGTGATAGTCTGAAAGACGGCAGGGTAGCACAGCAGTTAGAAGGGCCCTGGTTTGATTCCCACCTGGATGGGGCCTTTTCTTCCAGTTTCCCTGACCACTAAAATATGTACAATAGGTTCCTCCAGCCAGGTCATGTTAACCATCAGCCAGCTCTACGGGCCCATCTCCATAAGCAGCGCTCCCGTAAGGAGCGGGTTGCCCCAGGAGCATCGAAGGATGGGTCAAATGCAGAGGACAAATTTAAGTATACTTAACCTTAAAGGTTTTACAAATGTCAAAGATTGCGTAGAATTGACTGCCTGGGCCTGCAATTTGATATAACTCAGGTAAAATATATATTAAATAATTATATATTTTTTCTAAAGTCACTCCCTCAGCTGATCTCAGCAACCAATCAGAATACCCGGTGCCATAACTTTGATCAATGAGACGAGCGTTCCTGTGAGCCGGCCGGTCAGGTCCAATCATGAGGGGGAGGGAGCTTGATCCTTTACATTTGAAATGTATCCTCTTTTTTGCAAATTAGTGGCTTTCACGTCCATTCATACGATCAATTTAACTACTATTAGTTTATCTCTTTCCACTACAAGTTCATAATTTTATGTTCCAACTCAGTCATGTTTGTCCCAAAGCTCAAAAACCTCACCTTATTTTGTTAAGAGAAGATGAGGGTAATAATTAGTCTGCATTGTTGGGTCTGCATTTTTTATGTTTTAATAACTTTTCTAAAAGAGGAACATTCATATCTATGTTGGCACTTGTATCATCATTTTCGGCCCATTTGCTCCTCTACTAATCATTATTGTAGTAGTAGTACTACTAAGCAAAGCATCAATTCAACACTTTCTAAGCTTTTTTGCCTTTCCCTCAGTGACAACTTCCTACTTATCTACAGTGAGATTTGAAATGACATGAAAACAAACCAAGTACCTTCAGAGTCGGTTTTTTGCTTGGCACTGTCGTACTCCGCCCCACACACTTCAATCTCAATCAAGGGACAAACTATTCCTCGCCCATGTTTTGGCAAATGACGAGCTCCCAAAACCTAGAACAAACAAATGGCATTTAAGTCAGATTATCTTTTCAAAGGTGCAGTTGGGCACACGTAAAAAAACAATGATTTTAATATTAACAAATGAGTGAAAATATATTAAAGAGCAAGCACACAGGTAGACACAGTGGCTAACTAATTTGCCAGTGATGATTCCCACGTAAAGATTAAATAACTAACCTTCACCTGGATAATGATAATAATACAATAACCTCTATTTGCAGGGTGACGGGGTCCACGCCGCGAACTGTGTGTCTGTCAAATGGGTCGAAGTTGTCATCCCTCATGATCGGTGGTTGGAGCACATATCCACAACGGCCATTCAACATGAATAAGGCCTGGTTCATCTGCATTGGTTTATCTACAGGACAAGGAACAGAAAGTTTAAACATCTATAAAAGAACAGAACAAGAACCGCCGCATTGCCAGACTAAACCCATCCGTTTAAGCTGCATCGAAACCAAAAAAATTAAACCTCTTAACCCCCACCTGACCGGAGACCATTTTCTCCAGTTCGGCTTTACCCGAGGCTAAAAGCTTCTTGAACAAAGTGTCAAATCGAGCGACAGAAAAGTGCCGCAAAATAAACAATAACGCAATAAATAAGTGTGAAAAACGGACTAAAAAGCGTCAAAAAGCAATTAAGAATGCAACAAAAAATACGACCAAAAGGCGGTGACAACTCAACAAAAAAGTCAATCATTTTTGTGGGTCATAGATTTCAAATGAGACGTTACTATGGCCTATAGGCTGTAAGCTCCAGTTGAGAAGCTTTCAGCATTTGAAGAGTTTAGTGGTGCTAGGCTAGTGCTAGGCTAGTGCATGCCTATGGTAACTAGTAGCCTGCATTAAAAACACTCACCCAAGCACAGTGCACCTGAGGCAAATCACTTATAACACCAGACTACCGATATAAATGTCTGTGTTGACTGAAGCATTTTTGAAATATAATCATTTTGCATTTGAAAGAACTTATATTTGAGCAGCATCAGCTTCCTGGTTATAAGCTATGCAGTGGCGGAGTGATCTGCTACGTTACCGGATATACAGTAGTTGTTTACCTGCGGCCGGCTTTACTACACGTGGAATTCACAAAGGAGCTTTCTACAATTCAGATATGGCAACGTTTGGAGGACTACCAAATGATTTTGACGAGGTTTTTAATGCAGGCTACTAGCATAGACATGCGCTAGCCTAGCACTAGCACTATGACTACTAAACTCTTCAAATATAAGGACTGCATAAATTAAAAAAAAAACATATACAGTATATCTCCAGAAATTAACAACATTCTGGATACCTAGGAAATGAGGCTCTATCCCTTTAACTTGAACGAACCTCAACTAGTCCCAGACTAAGTCAGGGATAAAACCCGGGCTGGGCTGTATGAAAAAGGTCACTTCCAAAACATATAAATGAGCGCAGACGAGACATTGTTGTAAACCTCAGCTTAACATAATAAATCAGTGCTTCTTATTTGACCTTTATCTAAGCAGGAAGTCCCACTGAGTTTTCCGAATTTAGCACACAAAAAAAAACATCCCATGTTATTCCTATAAAGTCAAAACTATGTTGTTATACAAGATTGAATAATTAAAAAGCCACATCTTGTAATTGACATTTGAGATGAATGTGATCAGGATTCTATCATTGTATCTCAGAAGAAGCCAGTGTACCTAGAGTTCTATAAAGCCAGTGTGAAGAAACAACGACCCACCTGCAGTCTGGAAATTGAGTGCCACCAGTTGAGACCCACAGAGCCACATGGGAAGAGGGTCGTAGTTGGATGAGTCTAGTCTTTGGCCTCGTGGGTAAATCCGGGACAGTTGCAAACGATTGTATTGTAAAAACTTCTTCCCCTTGATCTTGTTGACGTACTTCTCTGCCTTTGTTTCGGGGAAAGATGACATGTCTCGGAAACATGCCCGCTCTGTGCCGATCTCTGCAGAAAAAAGGCGCCACTATTTTAAGTTTTTGTCGCTTCCTTTTAACTTTTGAAAGATTCAGACATTAAAACACAATTCTAAATGAATTATAAAGTGCGTACTGTCTTCATCAAAAGGCACAGGTCTGCAGTAGATGACCAGGTCAGATAGCTCCAGTGCAATCTTCTTTCTCCTCTCCATCATCTTCCCCTCCTCCAGCTGATAAACATACAAACATATACAAACATACATAACCGCAGTCACATAACGAAGTGGGACATTGGGAATAAACAGCTGTCAGCAAACCTACTGCATGTGTAAATTTACCTTGGCCTCCGAGGTCATCGCCACCTCTCGGATTTTCAAAACCCACTGATTGAGTTCTTCTTGACTGTTGGCTGCGACATCCAACACTGGACCGAGTCGCATTGAGGGATTCGGTGCGAGAGAGAAGACATGCTGTCGACTTCCTTTCCCGTCCGGCCTTATAGCTAGGAATGAAATAATTTCTTTAATTGGCTTTGATTGGTCAAAAATACCGGATTAATATACAATAGGAATATGAATTTCAAGTTTAATATTGTTGTGTGCAAGCTTGTTTTCATAAACACAGTTTAAACATCTGACCAAAAACACAAGCATACTGTATGAGAAGACACAGCAATGTTTTAGGTTTACCACTAGATGGAGCCAGAAGCCTAAATACCACTTGCAGATACAAACACTGTCCTGATCATTCAACTTTGTCAGTCAGGGACATCCAACATTTATTTACCTCCTTTATGTCCTCAATCGCTAAATTCTCTGGACAACTAATGCTTTTGAGTTGATGGCTTCAAAAAGGGGTTCTCAACAGCTAAATGTGCAGTGTAAAAGTGAAAAAAGCTGCTTACCGATGTGACAAGACGACACATCGACACTTCCCCTGAGCAGATCTCCCAATGGACTGTTTTCAGTTACCTCCTGCTGAAAGTGTTTGTTTATTTTGGAAAATCCACACACCAGACAGAAACGTGCCCAAACCATTAGTTAGAAACTCTTTCTTACTGCTCTGTCAGGCTCTGCGGCTGTCGGACTGATTTCCTCCACGTAGTTTGCAGGAAACCACAGCTGCTTCTTTCCCCCACAGTCACCTTTCCACCTGAATGAAAACAAACACATGTGGAGCAAAAGATAATGTAGGATTACCATGGGACAATCAAGTACCACAGGGTCACTTACCAGCCCCCTTCCTGTTTGTCCACGTTGTTGATGATGGCATTCTTTGTGAACGAGAGTTCGTCGTCTCTCTGAGCTTTATATTCGTACATAGCTTTAACAGTGCACTATAAATGAGGGTAAATCATTAGTTGATGTTTAGTTATACTCTTCACATTAACAACTTCCATACCTTAAAAGTTGGCATTTCATTGGCCTCAACATAAAAGCCAGGATTCCTCCCTTCATACAGTGATCCATAGTCAGGCTCCTAAAAAAATGTAGTGCAAGTCAGTATCACAAAACCTCAACTATTTATGCATATTATTCGATGTTCAAATGAACACACAGCAGTGCCAATCTTCTCCAGCGTGTCCTCGTTTATTGGATAACGGAGTTTCATTTTGCGATACAGAGGGTGCTTCTCGTAGTAACTGATGAGATCCACAAGGCTGTCGAACTCTGAGGTGCCCAGCACCACAGTCTGTCCCTCCTGCTGCACACGGCAGTGCTTTATCTTTCCCTCCGCTCTGTCCGGGATAAGCACACACAATGGTCAGGGAGGTTTTGTTCTGGACAACAGTACAATGTTAAAACCACTTTACCTGAAGGAAATCGCAAATGAGTTTGGTTCAGCTCTTTTTCTCACAAGGAAAGCCCCATCCCGAGGCACTCTCATCAGCATGTTTTCAGCATGGCTCCTCGACAGGTTAGCGTGGTACCACCTGGAACAAAAACTCAGCTATAAAATAGCTGGATAAACAACAATTAATATTATCAATAACCTACATTATAACTTACTCTTTGCTCTCATGAGCATTGGTTTGTGGCACTGGTTCAGTCAGTTTCATTTCAAACTCATTACAACGCAGTGCCACCTGCTGGTAGTGTCCAATAAGGGCATAGAGAGTGTCAAATACTAGATTGTCTGTTAGGTAGAACTTGGGAGAGCCAGCTTCCTGCCGTGAGTGGATTCGACAGTGTTGTACTCGGCCAGAACGCCTGGTGGAAAAATCAAATAGTTTCACATCATTTTACTGCATCATTAATATTTGAAATTATTCCATCCATACTGTGTACTGCAGTTTACAATATATGCATGGGCTTCAGTAAACTTAGGGGACAGCCACCATCCTTTGTGCGGTTATGCATAACATCAATAATGGGGGGGAGGGGGGTTATTGACAGATTCATGTTAATACTGTGGTCATGTGAAGTCCCTACTGTATCTGCAATTCAAACTGTCAGGATCAGAAGGAGTTTGTCAAAGGAAAATACATGACTTTGATTTAGTTGTTTCTGAGTAGGTGAACGTATAGAGATAATTCCACCTTATACATCAATGCATTTAATGGTTTATTGTATTGTTTATTTGGTAGGGACAGTGCATGTTAATGAACACACCACACAGGACTACATTTATATGATGATGTGTTTGAACAAAAGGTTTGGTTCATGATGAATTTAATATTCTATTGTTACATTTTGTGACACCCACTTCTTTGAGGCTTACCAGAAGGACAGGGTGTAATCCCCCACAAAGGTCTCGCTCTCACGGACCAGGAAGGACCCGTCAGGAGCTCCCGTTTCCAGGCAGTACTCCGACAGCAGTCGCTCTGCGATCTGCCGCCCATCGCGACCTGCGCCCAGTTTACCGTGAAACCACTTTTCTGTCACGTGTTGGTCCACACCGATAGACACCTGGAGCAAAGGGTCAGTTTGGAGTTACTTTCACTTGTCAAACACACTGGGAATCAGGAGGTACATTCATAAATCAAGCTTTAATATTACATATATTTAGGTCTATTTTATCTTGATTTAAGCCAAGTGAGAGGTCAAATATAAGTATTTGATATTACTGACCTCCCTGTGCTCCTCCTCATCATCATTGCCTTGATTGTTGGAGGTCTCTTCAGAGTAGTAGATCTTGCTGTTTGTCAGTACAAAGAAATGCGGGTACCACTCCTACGGGACAAAACACACACTTCAAACACAACAGAAACTGATGCTTTGATGTGTTGCTAAAAACCTTTAAATTTTCAATTCCTTTTTTTGTTATGTCTCCAGCAATGAAGGTTACTCACGTGGTTGATTGGGTCCTCCAGATACAGGATCCCGTTTCTGATTGAGTTGCTGATGTCATTCTCAGAGTATGGGGTGGAGGTGGACACTTCTTCATAGGCACTGCCCTCTGCAAGTTTCTTATGCTGCAACACACGAGAATAGGTTTTTAGGGTCCAGATCAAAATAGACCTCAGATCCGATACTGCGACAGCTTCAATCACTTAAATAACTGAAGTAAACAAAATTGTCAACTCAATAAATCTTATATATGTAGCTGGTGAGGTGCGGACCTTGATGAGGATCTTTCTTTTGAGCTGATTCGGGGAAGGGAGGCCGTCTGCCGCGATGTCCACCGCTTTGGTCAGGAGCATTTCCCCAAAAACTTTCTTAAAAAACGTGGCCATGTTCCTCTGCTGCACAATGCTACAGTGGTCCTCAATGGACAGGATGACAGGATAACTGCAAGAGAAGAGTCAGTTTAGTGTTTGCATATTCAATCATGGTGTAAAGAGCGACAGTAATGGTGCATACTCTTGTGGACGTGATTCACACAGCCTATAATAATAACATATAACTTAAACATGAGACTTTTTCTCATTTAGAGCCATTGTAGCCTTGTTTTTGGTACTTTTTTTTAAACCTCTTAACCCCCGCCTGAACCAAGCACAGTTTCTCCAGTTTGGCATCACCCTAAATCTAAAAGCTTCTTGAACGAAGAAGAAAACGCAACAAAATTTAAAAAAAGTCAAACGGTGACCAAAAAGCGATGAAAGTGCAACAAAAATGTGATGGAAATGCAAAAACAAAGCCACAAAAAACCCACCATAAATGAGATGAAAAAGAACATGAAAAAAGTGGCAACAACTCAGCAACAACGCGAGGAAAACAATCCTTTTGTGGGTCTTTCAAATGAGGTGTTACTCTGGCCTATAGGCTGTAAACTCCAGTCGAGAAGCTTTTAGATTTGGGTAAAAGCCAATCTGGAGAAACTGTGCTCGGTTCAGGCGGGACTTAAGACACAATTTGATGTGATACAGTATTTTTTCTTGTATTTAAAGTAATAGGCCCCCGTTTTTACATACTGAGATATGTTCTTACCTTTGCTTTGACAAGTTCATTTGTACCTGTCTGGTACAAACACATCATAGACGGCTATTTAAATATGGTTATGTGAAGTGTTGCACAATCCAAGTAAAGCTACACAAAATTAAACAATGTGGATTTTGTAAGTAGATAAAAGGGGAACTATATTGTAAGGCGGAATAATACGAGGAGTAGTTCGACATCTGCACAATAAAGATAAATAAAGATATCACAGCGCGGACGTCGAACTACTCCTGGTATCATTACGCCTTACAATATAGTTCCCCTTTTATCTACTTAGAAAATCCACATTGTGTAACTACTATTTTGTGTAACATGTAACCATATTTAAAAAGGAAAAACGTGGAAGAGCTTGGTGCTGTGTTTACGTGACTGAAGGCACGTGTGAAGACCAGACAGGTACAAATGAACTCGTCAAAGAAAAGGTAAGAACATATCTCAGTATGAAAAAACGGTGGCCTATTCTTTTAATGGAACACTTTGTGGTGAAATAAAAGGACAGTCGCACACCATGAAAAACACAGGCATTTTTAAATAATATTATTTGTATTTTTGTCAGTTTTCATCATATCTTTATTCTCATTTTACGTTTTATTTCATTGAAAAGCACATGTCACCTTAAGTGTTACAAAGAGCTCTATAAATTAATGCTGCTTGTTTCTTACATGAATACCACATCAATAAGTTAACTGACGACATAAACTCATCTTATAAACAACATTAATTTGATGAGTTGTATTTTAGGCGAGGTAACAAAAAAAGAGAAATGTGTTCAAAGATGGATGGATTCCTCAGTACGGCGTGTTCAAGGTGTTAATTAGTTATCAAAAACAATGACAGATTTTCATTAATTGTTAATGGAAAGAGTCTCATACAAACCTCTTAGCCCCCGCCTTAACATCTTAAAAAAAGATGAGGACAGAACAAAAACACTTCCAAAATGTGACAAATACATGGCAAAAGAGTGATGAAAAAGCAACAAAAAATCAACAAGAAAGTGGCCACAACAAAATGACAAAAACGCTTTAAAATTTGCGCCGAAAAAAGTTACGATCAATTTAGTAGGTCTTTCAAATGAGGTGTTTCACTGGACTATAGGTTGTAACTGTTTAGATTTGGATAAAGTTGAATGGCAGAAAATGCGCTCAGTTAAGGCGGGGGGTGAGATCATATGTGATTTGCTGAAATAATATCTAACGCCTGATCCACTACGATCAGGTTGGTAACATCTGATCTGGAGCGCAGAGCATGAGATGGTAGAAAGGGATTCACTCACTCTGATGTGACAAACGCGTGCTCTTTGATGGTGTTCAGGACGTCGCAAAACTTGATCTTTGTGGTGAGGGTGTGTCCGTGGTAGATCACTGGCATGCCGTCTGGACCATCCCAGCAGTCCACTGAAAAGATCAAAATGTGGATTACAGTACTCACAGTAGAAGATATTATATCATCTATGTTTGTGATCGCTTTCTTGCTTCCAATACTGGGGGGTTGAGTATCTGCCGATACCTGATATTAACCGATAGCAAGAGACATTATTATAACATAGTTGAAAAAAATGTATCCTCTTTTCTCCATTGTCAGTAAAGACTTTTTTGTTGTTGTCGGTTATCTATTATCTATTAATAAACTGCATTAATGCATTAAACAAGAATCTTCTATGACTAGCTATAAGGTTATGAACAACTCACATAAACTGATCTGATCATTACAACTTGCGCATAACTCAAATATGTTACTCTTTAACAGAAGTTCATAAACTAAAATATAAACATTTTTTAATTCATTACGCTATTTTAGGTGATCCAATCATAACGTTTGTCCCAGCCATGATTAGTTGACTATAGCATTAGTATTGTGCCAATAGCCGAGCATGCTATTGCTAGCTAGCTCAGAAATATACCAACTCTAACCAACTCCAATTCTCCAGGTTATTAGCTTCAAAATGACATACAACATGTCCACATTCACTCAGATTTACTTGGTGAAAGTTGTTGTGCCAAAACTGGTATCAGTATCGGATAGTCGATTTACGATTCGATTTGATTCCTCCCCTATTTAAAACAAAATAACTGCGAACTGTAAATATATTTTTAATATATATTTGGTATATCTAATTATATGTGCATCAACAAACAAAATTGCAAAGGCAACCCCTTTCTCCAACTGAAAAGTCACTGTGCAACAAAGATTGTTAAACATCCAAATTATTTATACTGTATTTGGATTGAGCTAATAAAAACAACAAATCATCCGTAGTTGGGCTCAGTTCTTCTTAGCACATTTGTACAGTAGAACCTTCTTCCTCTGAGCAGAGGGCAGAGAGCTAAAATCTAAAAGAATAAATAAATAAATAAGTAAATAAAAATTAAGATCTAAAAAAATTCAAAGAAAAAAAAAGTCTCTCTGAAGAGCGCTGGGCAAGAGGGAGAGAGGAAGAGAGCAGAGGTATGCCTAACGCGAAGTCACACAAAGACCACCAGACCCGACCCGAACCGCGGGGTCCACGGTGGAACCCGCAACCCGCGCATCACTAATATGTACATGTACTATTCTATTGACCTTGGATAAGGACAGAGTTTGCGTACATGTGTTGTGCAATGTGTGTTTACATTTCAGATGTGAAATGACCCTAGCACTTTACTGTAATCCAGGTCTTTTGACAGAACCTGCTTGACTGGGCGCCAGTGTAAAGACCATATTCCACAGTCACTGTTACACAAGTCTGTCTGCATAAGGGGAGTGTCGTCTGCATCAAAAGCAAGTCACTGAAAAGGATGTGAGGAGGTGTCTGGAAGCCTATAATTGCTGAAGATGAAAGTAAAGTGGTGGTGATACGATCTCCTGCGGTCTAAAAGTATGCCGTGTTTGTTATGAGTCTACCCACGTTCGATGCAGCGGCAGCCCATCCTCAGACAGCGCGCATACGCCTCCAGGGACGACTCACTGGAAAACTGGTCTCCCGTCAGGTAGCTAAAAATAAAGAGGGCAACGTCATCGGAGTATGAAACAAAAACAAGCGCATCTCAGACGAGGTGCAGTTCAACAGTGGGAGTTTGAGCGTTATCCATCAAAGTAATTGGAGCAGTTTTTTTTACCACCAGGTGGTACCACTTAATAAAATGTTTGACCTTCCAAGCGCACGCAGGCTGAGATCAGGATCAATCACAACTAAATTGGGTGTAAAAGGGTGTAAACCATGTCTAAACCAGAGAAACACCTTTGGAGAGTATTAACAAACATTGTCCATGAACGAAGCTAGCTAAATAAATGAATAAACTATTATCCTGGAATAGTACTCACGTGTTATGGGACGAGGAAATCCAGTAGTGGGACAGGGGGTTGTTCATGTTGTCAGGACGCACCTGGTCTAAGGATGAATTCCAAATGGTGTTCTCTTTGGAAAACAGGTAGGTCAGGAACTAAGTCCAGCAGAAAAAGGGAAAGATTGGTGATTTTAGGGTTGTGGTCAGGATTAGGCTCAGTTATGATACAAAGCGTACAAAGTTTATACGAGAAAGGGCACAATGTAATCAATTAAATCACTGAAGCGTATTTTATGTATTACTTAATGTACTTATTTTACTTTAATTTGCTTTACTCTAATGGTTTCCTCAGCCGCTAAGCATTGGCTTGTAGAGGCTTCCTCTACCCCCCAATCTTTGTTCAACCACAAAGTGCTCCCTTCTCTTTCACACTGGTGCTACACTCAACAAACATCTGTGTGGGCTGTAGGCTAAAAAGGGGGACATCCGTGGACCATTTTTGAGCATTTCCCTCCTACACAAATAACAGAGGGGTATCGGAAAAAATCTATCATTTCTAAATAATTTACATACATTTGAAAGGGAAGGAATTGAGTGGGATTGTACCTCTTCTTGGTTAAAATACGGTTGCTCAACTTCTCGCAGTGGATCTTTCAAGTAACCGAACATAAAATCTTGCACCTCGTCTGTGGCCCACGTTTCCTGTAAGAACATGAAGTTTGACAAGTGTGAGAGAAATCATGAAAAATGTAAACCGGTGTGAAGGGTTTGAGATATTTACGTTTTGATGTTCAAGGAAAAAGTTCTTGAAGTCGTCAAGAGAAACCCTCTGTTCTGGCCGATCGATGTATCTGAGGGAGGCAGACGTATCATAAGACACAGGAGAAGAGCCAGATGTGGTTTAATCCATAAAGGCCACACAATATGAGGAAAACATGGAGATGTTTGAATTTAACATTGCACTGATATTGTTGTCACTATATTGAGGACGGCTAACACACATTTTAATCCCCACCTTAACCGAGCGCGTTTTCTCCAGTTCAGCTTCACCCAAATCTAAAAACTTCTCGACTGGAGTTTACAGCCTCGAGGCCCATAAAACGCCTCATTTGAACGCTAAGACCTACAAAACTGATCAAAACGGATCTTTTTCCTTGCGTCTTTTTCATCGCTTTTTTTGTTGCTCTTTTGCAGTGTTGGGGGTAACGTATTACAAAAGTAACAAGTGACAAAAATATATTACTTTTTCAGTAACGAAAATAACATATTATTTACTGAAAATACCGGAATTTATTAGTCATTACAATTCAAGTAACACACTGGTGTATAAGATCTAAAGTTGTCTGTAGCTAAGTCGTCAAAGCAGAGAGAATGGGGGAAAGAGAAGGAAAAAGAAATCTTTGACTGCAGTTGTGCTTGCTGGCATTACTACTATTTTCAGTTTATATTTTGCCAAAAGTAACTCAAAGTAGTGCAACTCAGCTACATTTCTGAAACAGTAATGTGTAATATTACATTTTTATAGCTGTAACTTTTAATACAGAATATATTACAGTTTTAAAGCAAATTGCCCAACACTGCATCTTTTGTGGCAGATTTTTTGTCTTGCCCCTTTTCTGTTTGCTTTTTTTTGTGACTTTTGTATTGCATTTCCATCACATTCTTGCATCTTTTTTGTCGCACTTTCATCGCTTTTCCTCACTTTTTGTTACTTTTAGATTTGAGTAAAAAGGGACTATACAGAGTTTATAACTGTTAAAATTATGTATTTTCCTCCCCCTTCATGGTCCAGCAATGTCCTAAGGTGTAGAATGAGCTCACCCTGTTCACTGCCTCTAAAATCCTGCACTGTCACTCAAAACATCATGCACAAGCTTAATATAGAAGGTGCAGTTAGACGTATGACCCGAGGTGGCAGTAGTGAGTATAAAAATGGCCAACTTGCATCTTGCCCCTTTAAGAAAAAATGCGCTCTGCTAAAGTGGGGGGTAAGAGGTTAACACAGTATCCCCATTAAACGTAATCAAACAGCACTCAATCCAGCACAAACTCGACAAATGTCCCCCCCTTGTGTCGTCTGATCATACCTTTGCAGAGGCGGGATTTCCAACTGAAAAAAAAAAGAGAACAAACGCAACAAAATGAGCAAATAAATTGGCTAAATGCAGCGTCAGTGTGCGTTACTGTCTATGCAGATGACGCATATAGATTACTAAAGGGGGAAAGTGGAGGGGGGTCCAGGGCAGTGAGGTCATCCATTACGCGTGACCCCAGCCAGTCTGTCGGCCTCTCTTCCGCTCTGCGTGTGGCTGTGCACTTTTATGTGTGCGCTCTAACAGCCTGCACCGAGAGGGTTTAGTGGTTTTTTAGCAGACTCGTATTGATCTGAAAGCCATTTGAGAATACACCAACTGGGAAGGGCATGGTGGGGGGAGGGGGGGAAAGGCATTCGGGCATCACCATCATCATCATGGCGGCCCAGGAAGATTAGCAGGCCTGGGAGTAAGAATACTTTACAAATTGCAGTTTGACTTACATTTTTTTGCGCGTCGAACATGAGGCTTCGATACAGGTGAGCGAACTGACTGAAGGAGACGTCGCCGTTTCTCATCTCAGAGTCCTGTAAAAGCAAAGTGTTCATTAACAAAAGAAAGAACCATTGAAGAAGAGTTAAAAGAACAGGTTTGGACACGCTGGGTGTTAAAAAAACAGGACGCTACCGGAAGTTTCTCCCGAAGGAACCTCATGTTGGGCACCCTGTAGTTGACCTGGCTCAGCATGTTCTTTAGATCCTTACAGGAAATCCTACGCACACACAAAAAAGACAGAAAACATCACACGTAGCATCATGTAGATGTTTATACTTGCTACTAATCTGTAAACGTTTGAGGAGGTGACTTTTACTTTAAACCTTTTTTAGTAGTTTTTCTAACTGCAGGCCAAACAAAATTTATTTCACATATAAACTTTAACCTGGAAAACAAAGAAATTGCCTAATCTAGTGATGCGTGTTTAATTGATGCACTGATTCAATGTCTCTCTATGGAATTATAGGGGAAATTGTAAATTCATAGGTCATTTTCGCACATTGCATTTCTTCTGACATTGCTGCAACTAGACTCCAAACTTTACAGTCTTGTACTTAATATTTTAATGGTCTGCTCAGATGGATTTACCCAATACCTAATTCCTAGCTTCAAGAAACAAAATTATGTTTTACAGAGTAACTTAAAGCAGAACTAAGTAACTCATGCCCCTAGAGGCCACAAGCGCCACTGCAGGTGTTGTAGCATGTTGCGTTTTTTTACTCATTGTTTGTTAAAGTAAATACTACGCTGACAGAAAAGACAAAGGGAGAGAGGGATATTGTACATCCAATTACACAATGGAGATCATTTTTTTCGCTCAAACTTGGCTGTAAATACTACTTAAGTGGCGCTAGCTCGCAGTTAGCTTTGCCTGTTAGCCTTTTAGCTTCTTCTTCGTGATTCTACTAGTGTGTTTTGCGCCTCTGACCCGGAGGCAGGAAAGTTGCAATTATGGTTTCATGACCGGGGAGACACCAAGGGGAGATGAAAGACCCCCAATCGTCTCATTAACACTTGTATTACCCCCAGAGGAACTACGAAAAGGATTTATTAAGGTAAACAAGTTGCTTAGTTCTAATTTAAAGCTTATTCAGAAACCAAACATGATAACCAAAAACCTTTGTAAAAAATATGTAATTAAAATAAAACCATACATTTAAACCTGGCTCTATATTTGCATATTGAAATTATAGGCAATTTCGACAATTTTAACATACATTTCCCCATGATAAGATATAATAAGGACTTAAGTGATGCAAATAGACAGGAAAATGTGCAATCAAGTAATAGTAACAAGAGCTATCTTATATTATGAATATACTATGCTTTTTAAAAGGGCAAAAAATAAATACGTACATGTATATAAATTAACACAAAATGATTAAATGAAAGAAAACTTGCATTACATTACGTTTGTGTCAGTATGGGAAAGGTTTCAAATTGATCTGTTAAATAACAGATGTATCCTAGTTTTTTTTCCTAATAATCACGCACCCCTAACCAATGGCATTTGAAAGGTATTTTAGCTTGGAAACGACAACAGAGACAGCCTTCCATCCTCCGTGTGTTTCCTGCAGCAGGAAGAGGAGCTGTGTGCAGCTGAGAGCTCAGTTCCTTCAATAAACCTCAGACACCTCACGGCTGAGCAGGAAGAAGTACTCTGATACTAACAAACAGCATTACTCATGTACAAAAAACAGACTTTGTTCTTGGAAAGGTCTTTATCGAATTCCTTAAATTATTCCAATACTTGAGTAACAGTATCTCGTTACTTTGCAATGCTGTGTACCATCCTCGAGTGGCCTCATCTGTTACTGCTCTGTGGTGGGACACACACGGCCTCTAGACGAGGCTCAATCTAATTATCGCCATTTCCTGTGAGGATGATTCGATCAGGTCTGACTTACCTATCCTCTCGGTTACGATCCACGGCGTAGAACTGCTTACGTAACCACCTGCAGAAGAAGAGATGAATGAGTCAAAAACAGTGCAATTAATAAATGTGTTGAATACAAAAATAATAATAATCAATAACTATTATAAAAAGTTAATGCAATATATTTCAGTCCTCTCACTGCCCTCTACTGTTCTGACTGAAGGAGAACTGCAGCTTCATTAATAAGCATGATGTCATCAAGTGTGTCGAAAAAGTAACGGAATATTGATATATTGTCAAAGCCCCATTGACCAGTGGTGCTCAGAATGCTGGTGGGATGCAGGCTCCCTGTAATGCTACACAGCAGTCTTTAGAATACGTGACTTTTTTTGGTAAATATTTCATTAAAAGTGTATTGCGAGCAGGAAGCAGCACAGGCAGGTGTCCCTCCTCTTTGCTGTCTCTCTTCTCATCCCCTCCCTCGTTGTTCATAAACATCATGCTGCACAACACTTTTTAGGCACTAATAGGAATCTAACAGCTTTATTCAGCCACTGTGAGTGACACTGTCCAGAGAGAACAAGCATATAGAGATAAACCAGTGTTACACCGGTATCAAAGCGCTGGCCTCTCCATGCTTCAGAAACGTGACCAATAGTGCAGCACGTGTGTGTATATGCGCTCCCCCTGCAGCAGAATCAATCCCAGTCCCGTCCCACTCCTGCATGTTATTAATGTAGCTCTTTAGATGCACATTCAGGCTCAGAGGCCAATAAAAGCATCAGTAAAATGTGTCTACTGAAATAATCAGGGCTAGTACAGCCACACTATTTGTCTAACCAGCAGCACTATTTAAAGAGTCTTTCAGGCAGATCCAGTTCCATCCTCATGCTGCACACAGCTTTTATCACGCACAGAAATGAGCGGCTGTGGAGTTTTAATACTTTTTATTTTAGCCTCATCCAAAGTCATCCCATGACCCACGGGAATCATCTATAGCACATCTCACAAACATTACCGTCAAATTTCAAGCAGGAGGATGAACCGGCAATGCGGACAACTTAAATCCACATCCTGAGTTTGAAAACCACTGACCAGTATTCAGATGCGTCTTACCTCTCAATCTGAAGTGGTGTTGGGGATTTCAGCGTATCAGCCACAAGCCCGTTCAAACCCTTAACCCACATCGTCATCTCTTCATCAGAAGTAGCTACAAGAAAGCAAACACAAACTTACACATGTCAAAAGGCAAGGAAAGTTTATTTGTAGAGCACTAGTCACACGCAAGGCCTTTCAAAGTGCTGCAAAGTTACATAAAAGAAGGCAGATAAATTCAGTCCAATATGAAAATTGATTAATAAATTACAGTGAAAGCAAAGAGTGCAGATAAAATACTTTCAGTTGTCATATGCGCAGGTAAAAAGTTTTTGTTTTCAGCCTGGATTTGAACATTGTCAGAGTTGAGGACTGTCTCACGTCCTCATGAAGATTCAGTTCCAGATTTTAGCTGCATAAAACTGAAACGGAGCCTCACTGTGTTTAGTCCTGACTCCTGACTCTGGGAACCATCATGAGACCCCTCCCTGAAATTATCAGGGCCCGCGATGGTTCATACGGCTCCAACATGTCAGAGATATGCTTTGGTACTAAACCATGAAAAGACTTGTACATAAATGTTTTTCTCTGAGCGACAGGAAGCCACCAGAGCACTGGACTAATATGCTTGCATTTCCTGGTTCAGGCTATGAGCAGTAGCGTTCTGGATGTACCGCATCATTAATACATAAAAAGGACAAGCTTTGTGAAAGTTACTGTTTTAGATACACTTGATGCCTGCCTTGAGGAAGCTTTATGGATGGACAGCAAGGGTCGGCATTTAAAAATGTGAGTTCAGTTTTTTTTGTTTTTTTTTAAATAACTATCTGGATCAATGGTTTGGCTAAAAATCGCAAATATGTTAAGCGTGTTTAAGAGATTCCCCTTTTTGTCTAATCGATTCAATGTGTCGTAGCTACTCCTTTGTCAAACCGAGTCAAACCGCTCCAAACCCCAGAGTGGAGGGGTACCCTGGCTGGGGCAGCTTGGACCTCTTTTATACCCTAAAAATGTTGTTTTATTTGGAACTTTTGTAGTTATACTGACTTCACTGTGACTGGACGTTAAGAAGCTATCGTTGCATGTACCTGCCAGGCTGAGGGACCTGAGGCGAAACTCTGTGCCGTACAGAATCACAAAGCAGTGAGCTTGGTCCAGCCGAGCCGTAGAGTCCTCCACATATCGCTCAAAGTCCCGGGACTTCTGCCCAGGACGGACCTCCTTAATTTCTCGAATGTCAACTACAGAGAGGAGGACATACAAAAATTAGTCATATACATTACAGATATCACAGTCACGGAAAGACAATACCAATGTGAATTCAGACAAAAAAAGAGGCCTATTTCAAGACATTCGCTACAGCCACTTTGAGAGAGCAATTTTATACAAGGCAGTTATTCTAATTTACTGCAGTTACAGACCAACAGAAGGTTTCGTCATCATTGTAGTGTGCTATAGACTGGTGCTATGTGATTGAAAAAAGCATAATACCCCCTCTTTAACCCAAGTTGTCAGATAAAAAAAAAACTCAAAACATAAAACAGGAAGGCAGTGGTAACATTTCTCCAAGTGGTGTAGAGCAGTGGTTCTCAACCTTTTGGAGCCGCGACCCCCATTAAAACAGTCGAAGGGGTTCGTGAGAAATCGGAACATTAGCCTACATAATTCTTTAAAAACAAAGAAAAAAACAAATGGCTAAAATAAAATTCATCACATTACAAACATATAAAATAGCACACACATTCGACTAGAAAATATTATAACATACGCTAATGAAAATATGTATATTTCATCTACATCTGGCGACCCCAAATTTGTCTCGCAACCCCCTTGGGGCTCCCGACCCCCACTTTGAGAACCACTGGTGTAGAGGGCCTCATGAAGGGCATCTACTGTCTGGAACGGTTATCCATTTTTGTAAACTTCCCTTGCCATCCAATCCCAAAGGTTCTCAATTGGATTTAGATCAGAGGAACACACAGGATGGTCCCAAAGAGTGATGTTATTCTCCTGGAAAAGTCCTTTGTCCTGTGGGCATTGTGTACTGTGGCATGTAGAAAACATCTCAGGTGGATCTATGTGTCACACCAGTAACGCTGGAAACCATCAGCACCATCAATGGTTACATTTTTTCTCTGATGAGAAAAAAACATTCTTCCCCCTTTTAATGTCCTATCGTTCAAGGAGACGAGGCCTGAAGACGTTAATGTTTTGATGCCCTTCAGTCGCAGATGCCTCTGACGATTATTGGGCTGCTCCATCGTTGATCGTCCAGTGTCTGGACAATCCTCCGGCTCAGAGCTGGTACATTTTTTGGGGTCTTCCACTTGACTATTTTGTTCCATAACCCACAACTGGTCTTAAACTTTTGACCGGGACTGTATCAAAACAAGAGTCTCTGACTAGGTGTTACTGTTATTGTGAGGCCTAGTTGTTGAATTCTCAGCTCCTGCTCTTCTTCCTGCCTCCAAACCACACATCCTGTGCTTTTGTCGCCTACACGCCACATGTGCAGCAGTGAAGGTGAATCTCTGCGAAAACAATACCTACATTTTACGCATTTGTCACCTTTGGTCATAAAAAAAGAATACTTTTTTTTTTGGTTTTTCATAGGGCTGGAACAGAAATGGCCCGAACAAGGCTCATCTCTAGGACAGTAGAGAAGCTCTTTCTATGTATTGCCAAACTATACAAAGACTCCTCTCAAATATTAATTAATATTTAAGCAATAAAAAAAGGACTTAAAAAATCAAAAGGAAAACGTAACACATAATGAGTTTAATGATCAAAGCAGAAATTATGTACCTGCAAGAGTATAGAGTTAAATAGATTTTATAGTTTTATACCCATAGTATTTGGGAATTTCATGATGATTTTTTTAAACTGATTCAACCAAACTTTTAGGAACAAGCTACTTCTGACACAAACAAACCCACTTCTTCTCAGTTGCAGAAGTTTGAAATGAGCACGGGTTGGAACAAGTCTGTCAGTGCAGCGTTTCAGCTCAATTTTCCATGTGATTTTACCCTTGCACAAAATCTACATTGTTTGTAAACAAGCTGTTCCTGTAAGTCCTGCTAACAAGCAATAAAAGCTTGACATCACTGTGCAAAGCCCTGGAGAATTACGGGAGTCAGATGCAGGACAGCGCTAATAACAAGTTTGGGACAGAGATACAAAATATGACAGAAATATGAAGTCAACCATTCAAGTCCAAAAGCTGATTCAAAAGAAACAACCTTTAACCGCAACACATTTGATACATAATTCATTATCGATTCATTTAGTGTCCTTGATTTCACCGATATACTAATGAACAAGAGCAGATAAATCCAAAAAACAAATTGCAAAAGTAGACAATATTATGCTCTAGTTCTGTCCTGTCCTCGGAACAAAGTATCCCATCTCCGTGATGGGTCTAAATAGCTCCAGTATGACCATCAACACACAAATTCACTTTCTTTCAAATTATCCGGAGAATTAATTATGCAGTGCTTGACAATTATAACCTCCATCCAGTATACACCACACGCAACAGGTTTTTCTCTAATAAACCACAGCCTGCTTCAGTCTTAGTTTACCAAGCATGTGCAACAGTGGATCAGCATCAGAGATATGTGCACATTTTTAACTCACACAGACAGCATTGTCTCTTGGGGCCCTAATTCTGTAATACGTGATGCAATTTCAAATGTTCAATGACGTGCGACATGCTCACAAATGGCTGAGACCTCAAGATAGGTGTGACACGCTATTTAGTACCTGTCTTGATAAAGGATTCCCGGAGATGCTTTGCAATGATTTGCATCCTCAATAGCATAACCTAATATTATGATAAAAAGCAATTGTCTATATTGCACAGATGTTAAGTCCAAGTACCAAGTATAATCTATAATCTATCGTTTTCATGTTGCAGAATGAAAATATTCATGTATTATCCAAAACAAATTAACCAAAACATGGCATTCTTAGAATTCTTTAGAACTTTCCACATAAGGCATGAATAAAAAAATTACATTGTAAATCACCATCTCAGCCTGATTCGATTTTGTTTTTTATTGGTTTTATATATATAGCCAGTAGCTGGCTGTGTGTTGCGTAATGATCCTGTCCTGGAAGACAGGAGCTGTATGAAGACATTGGAGAACACTTTGCTGGAGTTCAATGTCCAGTGCTGTTCTGAGAGCTTTTGAGGGTTCTGTGCTCTGTAGGTGCGAATTTATCAACAATTCTGCGAGCTGGGCTGATAGTGCCAGCTCAACAGAGAAATGGGGCCACTGGCATTTAATACATAAGCGTCTGCATTGCTGTATTAATTCTTCTGTGATTTTACTCAGAGGCAATTTCTTTGACCAAAGCTACATCAGCCACTAAAGGCAGCACTGCCGTTTGTTTGATGCCTTTGAAAAAGAGTAATCTTGCCCAGCTCTTTAGTTACGCTGCGTCATTGTGCACAGAGGAGGGTCATGGTTAAGGTTTACTTTATTGTTCCTAAAGGGAAATTTGTCCTCTGCATTTGACCCATCCTCCGATGCTGCTGGGGTAGCCCATAAGGAGCAGTGCAGCCAATGGTCAGAATCACCTGACCGGAGGGTACGCCAACCTTCGCACCAGTGCACGTTGATGTGGGGTACGGCAGATGCATTGGTTATAACAGGTCTGTCATGTGCCCCATGACGACGTGTTAAGTGGCACACAGTGAGCCTCAAACTGCCAAACATGAGGAAGATGTTCCCGCAACACCTTTATTTCTGATCATTTAAGAGGCAGTAGAGATGAAAGCAGTCAGGGCTTGAACAGTAGAGTGAGCCCTCATTTATAATGTAGAACAGAGTAATAACCATTTCCTCCAATCCATGCGTCCGGATGGTTCAGCTGTAGCCAAGATGCTGTGCGTTCATGTACTTTCTCATTCCCCCGGATAAACTCAGGCCCCAAGTTACTCTCTCGCACCCCCGACATAGTAGGTTGGGATCCCGTTGCCCTATATTTTTTTCTTCTAAATGCTCCTTCCTGGGCTTAGTGGTACCAAGCAAGGCAGTGTGCCCCCAGTCATTCTGCCTATAGTGGCCGTCGGCTCCGCCTGCTGATGTAGCTGTGGTCACAGAGAAAGATGCAGACTCTTGAACGTAAAATGCCACTGGCCCCCTTTCTGTATTAAGGTAGCACCATCAGTCCAGCTCGCAGAGTTCACATCTACAGCACAAAACCCCTTATAAACACACAATAGCAGCACTTGACATTAAACTTGACAATGTCTTGAAGTACAGCTGTTTAAATCAGCGCGTTTCAGAACGGGATCATTATGTAGTGTACAGCTAGCTCCGGGTGACCCAAACAAATAAAACAGGTTAAATAAAAAATAAAAAATAAAGTGTCATTTTTCGATTGAAGCGTCATGTTTGGGATTTTAATTTGAAAATGGATAAAACATACATGGACACTTTCATTCTGTAATTTGCAAAAGATTACTTGGTACATGGACCTTAAATGTCCACTTAGTTTTTTTAAAAAGTTAATTAAAATAAAAAATGTTATATTTAGCCCTTGTATGGACCTGTATTGACCCAATGCTATGACTGTGTCAAAAACAGCTGCCAAATTGTTCCCAAACGGCCCGACACTTCCAGTAAATTCTCCCATCTTCTATTTCTGAAGCTTAATGAATTTGACTTGAGTATCAGGTGGCGGAGATGAGCTCATGGTGTGCATAAAAGCTTGAGTGTATAGAAAATGATACTCCTCGTCATCTTGCACTTAAAAAAAAAAAAATGGTTCTGCTCTTTTCTGCTGCAGCATCCGGAGCAGACCACAGCTGTGTAAAAAGGAGCATCCTGCTTCACAAGAGTCACAAATGGCAATCGGTCCCATTTACTGTACGTTGGTACAGTGGCTGTGGGTATATCTGATAATGACTCTCAGTCAGCTGACTGGCTTTATTATATGATCCTCCAAATCTCTATTATACATGAAATGTGGCACGACTTTTGCCCTAACAGCCAATAAAAATAATTAAAAAAGAAAGAAAGAATTGGCGCATATACAGCTGAACTACAGCATTTATGCAGGATTACCTGTAACACTTGACCCCATATGCTTCACAAGACTCATTCAATCCCTTTTGGTGCTCAAGCTGCCTCCGTTACAAAGCATATTGCCTTTAAAACAGGTGGGGCTAAATTTCTTCTGACCATTTTTCAAACATAAATTATTCTATTAAGTTATACAACGCAAAGTTCCAAATAAAGCATTTACAAATCTGAAAGAGGAGTTTCTTAGGTCTTGTGATCCTTTCCACAGATCTACAACTCATTTTACATTCATTTTGTATATATTACTTTTGTGAAACAGCAGTTATTTGCTCACAGTATTAATACTTTAATACTGTTAATGCTTCCAGGTTATGACACTACCCAATGTAAATATAAAGAAAATGGAATGAACACAATTTAAAATGTCGAGAATTATCATTGAAAATGTAAAAAAACATTTTTTTTACTGTAGGCAAGAATTATTTTGGAAAATACTGAACAAAAGTGACCAAGGGACATTTCTACCACTTTTTACGCTTTCACCCAGTGTACACGAGTCTGCTTTCGGTACTTACTCTCTCCCTCGATTTTATCCGTGCCCCTGGTCCAGACAATAGTCCTGGTTTCAAGTTTGACTTGAAAAGTCCTCCTCTCAGGACGCTGGGACTTTTTGGAGTAGAAGAGGGTGAGCACAGTGCCCAGTTCCAGGTCTCTGTACAGGTTGTTCATTTCGGTGTCGTTGTCCATCCACGGGACGGGCCCATTGGAAACGAGGCTTGAAGTCCCAGCCATGTTCACTTCCACCGTTTGTTAAGCGTTTCCTCTTTAGAACAATCTGCTTGGGCCAGGCCTAGACAGGGATACCTACAGCAGGAGCAGAGGGGAAACCCATGAAAAAGCTATTCTTCAGTGTGCAGCGAAAACACAAGGTTGCATGTGGGTTACAAGTCAAGTAATCTGGTCACAACTCCAATTTTTAAACAGGCAAGTCCAGATAAAATCTTGTATGAAGAAGGGTATTTAATCCTGTACATTGAAGTCATTTTCCACATTGGTGAACACATTTGCTGTAAGCCAATAGACATTTTGATCATTTATTGGGCTGCCAACATTCAAAACATAAAAAAAAAAAAAAAAAAAACACTTACAAGTAAATTAGAAAGGCAGGAGTTAATTGAAAATGTGCTACTTCAGTTCTTGTAACTAAACCAGTGTACATCATGTGACATCCATGGAATTAAAGTACGGATTGTCACAGGGAGTAAAGTGTCTCAAACTGTCTCAATCTGTAAACAAAGCAATTGTGTTGCTAGCTAAATGTAAGCCTACTGTCAAATCACCACAGTGCAACATCTGGGGAGTTTAACTTTCACCCCAACAACTACAGACAGGCTTAGCAGAAGACTTATCCACTGGAAATAACGCACGGACCTGGGGACAAACCACACACATTATGAGGATCGTAGCTGGTACTGAATGGTAGCGCAGAGGTAACAAGAACCGTCTGTTCTGGCTATTTTCACAGCGTGTAAACGGAGTGGCTAGCTTTTGCCTGGGCCAGAGGACAAATAATGAAGGTTTTCCCCACAACGTTAGCATATAGAAACGGCGCTATACTTTGCTAATAATTGTGTTTCAATCTGTCATTACGGAGGGGACGATATTTGATGAAAAAGATGTGAAACAACGCGTTTGGGGTGCTGTACTCACCGCTGCAATCTCGGCCCGAGCGCACATCTCCCTCAGCTGAAGTCCTGCTCTGCTGTTTTCCCTTCGCCTTTTCTCCGACTCCACTTCCTCCAAAAACCAGGACTGCTCCCGGGATCAAATCATGGCCTGCTGCGGGAAATGAGCTGAGGTCCCGGCGGCTGTGTTCCCCGTGTCTTCTACTGCCCTGCGGCCGTCCATAGAGAGAAACGAGGAGACAGCGAGGGCCGTGGAAAGAGTACGCAAGTTTGTGCTCCTGTGTCGGGTCCCCAGTCTGAGCGCAGGCCCTTCCCCCAGTGCGCACCACGAGCGTCAAGACTGGAGCAACGACACCACGCTTCCGCCAGGCTTTCACAATAAAAGCCGGAACACACTGACCAGACAGTTGACAGTGTAAGTGCGAGTGCCTAAAATATCTATCACGACATAAAAAAAAGAATATCACGATAACGATTTATTTGATGATATAATTGATAACGGACAAATTACTTCAAAATTCCAGCCTTGCGCCTATAGATACAGACGACGTCTCTGGAATCGCCCATATAGTCATGTTTGAAAACAGTTAAGGGGGAAAACTTTTGAAAAAAACAAAACTTTCTCTAATTATTCAAAAACTACTTTAACAAATGCAGAATTATGAATATAGTTTTCTACTAAATAAAGATACAAAGACATGGGGAGGAGCAAAGTAGTTCAACAGCCCATAAATACATAAAAAACGGAGAATGCTAACATGATGCTACAGGTTAGCATCGGGCTAATGCTAACGGTTAGCTAGCACTAGCTATAACTGCCGTTTTTTCACTTCTACAGAACAATCTGCTGTGAGAAAATATTCATATGGACCTGATTTACACTTGACTTTATTTGTATGTAATAAATAAGTTCATATTCCACCAGAAAATGGCTAAAAAGAGTGAAAAATTGTGTTTCTCTAAAGATTCTATTTTCCCCCTTGGCGAGGCGGCCACGCCCCCTTCTATGACGAGATGCCTTCTTGTGTTCGGAAGATTAATGCAAAGACATTTCATTTCATTTTAATTTTTTTGTAGCGCCATATTTCCTTCATTTCATTGTACTTTTTAAGCACCTGCCCCTGTGTTCTACAGTCAGTGTTTATGCTGCTCTGATGGAGCTGAGCGTAACATCAGTGTTGCCACAGATTACTTGATTTTAAAAGTAACTAAGTTAGATTATAAGTTACATTCAGCTGCGGCATCTCCACCATCACAACACAGTAATGACAAACCCTTCTACCAACACTCAACTGCATTTTAACAGTAACATCAACAAAGCTGACGCAGACTCAGAAAAGTGACATATTTCCTTCTCTCTCCCGGACCAGTGTGTCTCAGGCTGAAAACGTGACTTGTCACATTATATTGCGTCACTCGGCGAGATTCAAAAAGAAATGTATTGTTTTCCAAAGCAAAATTACGAAATAGCAACTCACAGTAATTTGGAAAAGTAACTTAGATCTGATTACTTGTTTGGAAATAGTAACACGTTAGATTAATAGTTGCTGAAAAAAGTTATCCGATTACAGTAATCCGTTACTGAGATCACTGCGTAACATAAATTATATCGTGTACACAGCAATGTAAAAAATAGCGATATTAAAAAAATTACATCGCGATAACGATATGCGATACAATATGACCCACCCCTAGTGTGAATATCAGAAATCACTTTAACAAAAGTAATATATATCAATTCATTTATCAACCAAATAGTACCAATATCTCAACATTTCTCTAACCTGGGAAAAAATAACACATTAGATCATACTATCTTAAATTACCCATCCCTTCGAAGGTCAAATAAATCCATGATAAAATCTTTTAGGTGTTTACCCCTCTAAAGAATTCCTCAGAACGCGATTTGGTTTTGATAATAATTGCTGCAGCTTTTGCGATGTAAACTTTGAATCTACGGACACCGTTTCTTCGAATGTATCTACAGTTAAACTTTCTGGGAAGATTTCTTCAAAGTTCCTCTTTTACAAGATTTCACCAAAAAGGACATTACTTTTGGAATCTTAAGAAAAGAGAAGAAGGATGAATTTTTTGTGAATGTCCTGATAATTTCTTTGTAAATTCTTTATCCACAAATATAAATTTATGTTTAAATTGTTTTCCACAAAGAACTGCTTCTCCTCCAGCCACTTCATGAAAAGCAAGAGCACGGTTGTGACCTCTTTGACCCCTATTCTTTATAACTTCTTTATCCTTGTGTCAAGACCAGGTCAAGACTCATCAAATGTGCTCCTACTACCTGGTTACTTACTTGTCATGTTCAAGCACTTTTAAATGCCAGTATGTTTGTATTATTAATTAAATGAATTATTAGAAGAAAAAATATCTATATATTTTATATATACGTATATATTTTTCCCCAGTTTTATCTGAACATACTTCAATACAAATCTCTCTGTATCAGCGTCACTTTATCAACCACCTGCACGAGGACTGGAAACTTTGCACTGCTGACATTTTTACCATCTTGCTCTGATTTTATTTTTTCATTGTTTATACTTTTTGCCCCTTAAAGCTTTTTTCATTCATTGTATATAAGATACCACTATTTACTATTAAGTTGATGGAGTGTTTCTGATGGAGCTGATGTAACAAGTGAATTTCTCCATTGTGAGATCAATAAAGAATTATCTTATCTTATCCATTAACTACTTTTTAAGTTTGCGTGCTCATTTCAAGTTTTGCTTTTCAAAAAGTGACAGAATGACACTGTAACCTTAGCACAGAGCAGAGCATTTTCTAGACACTATTGAGACCCTAGAGCAATTTTGGGAATTAAAAAAAAACCTACAGTACAAAACAAATAAAAGTCAATAAGCTTAACCTTTTCACCCCCACCTGAACCAAGCTCGTTTTCTCCAGTTTGGCTTTACCCAAATCTAAAAGTTTCTTGAAAAAAGCGTCAAAACAGAGAAGAAAACGAGAAGAAAACGTGGATGAAAAAACACAACAAAGAGAAAAAGAGAAAAAAAATCCCCAAAACTCAACAAAAAGTGTAAACATGAGATGAAAAAGAAAGCGAAAAAAGTGATGACCACTAAGCAACAGATCAATTTTGTGGGTCTTAGCTTTCAAATGAGGCACATCTAGCCTATAGCCAAAGTGGAGAAAATGCATTTGTTGAGGCGGGTGGTAAGAGGTTAAAGGCCCTATTGCTGGGTTGCAGGTGACATCACAGCATTATAAAGGCCTATACTATTATATAGGAAATTTTTGGTCTTGTGCAGAGAGATCATGAACCCAGTGACTGATATTAATGATCACTTTTTTCTAATCCATACATTTTCTTTTTAGCTACGACTTGTGAAAGTGTAATGCTGTTAATAGGAAAAACTGGCTCCTGCCCCCCACTGGGTCTGGTGACATCATCATATTCTAGAATCTGCAACCCAGCAATAGGCTATGTAACACTTTTGTTAATGTTTTTTATTTTTTATTTGACCTTTATTTAACCATGAAAGTCCCACTGAGAATAAGAATCTCTTTTACAGGGGAGACCTGGCCCAGAGGGGAGCCTATTGCACATGTTTCACAACTTTCAGGATGCAATACTGTCAAAACAAGTGTTCACAGTTGACAAAAAGGCTTTATGATTAGATGCATAGTGCACAAAGGTCGTGCTTTTGCAATATTCTGAAGGATAAAACAAATTCCACTACTACCTAAAATCAGGTATAGGGCCTTTTAAGTTGTGACGTGAAACAGAAGTTGTGTCTGTTGTTCGGCATATGGGCAGAACCATCACAACGGGAAAGGCAAACCAGGCAAATCTAATTTCAGCCGTTATAAGAATCAATATTTCCCCTTACCAGAAGCAAAAAAGACATCATAAAATATAATTCATCGTCTAATATGCTCTAGAATCCATTAAATAACATAAACACAACCGGGCCAATATACTATCAGTACTCCCTGCCTTTCTCAATTACAGTTTATGTTACATACAGTTGTTTTTCAAAGTAAGATGATTACTATGTGTCTTCAGTGTTTGGTGCAGCACATAAAAGGAAAAACAAATGCACACACGTTTTGTATCAAGTTTCATATTATTTTTTAAAACTACAAAGCTACAATAAGCATCCAACCATTCAGAAGTCGAGTTAAATATTGAAATCAATCAAACAGCAAGAAACACAGCAAAGTATTGACCACACTCACATTTGAAAATCAGGACACTTTCCGCGTAATCAAATAAATACAAAAAGTAGCACAATTAATGCATGGAGTTCTGTTATTTTTGGCACAGACCACATCCATTACAAGTCAGTCTGAGGGAAAAAAAGAAAAAAATAAAGTGTTGAGCTCAGCAACATACACCTAACAGTTTCAAGTAAGCACGAGGAATGACTATATGGTGCTTACAACCATCGGGCATAACATCCGGCCTCTGAGGGAAGTCACAACACAGATAAACATATATGTTGTTAGCATTTGTTAGTGAATTTAGACATTAGGAGCAGGAGGAAATGAGAGAGCATTAAGATGTTTGTGAACAGTTTTGAGAGGATGACTGGCCAAAATTGTCAGTTTCTATTGCCATCTGTCTAAATTGGTCCATGAAAGTTAATGCTGGTTCAGATAGGTGTCATGTGTGTATGGAGATGCACATTATTGGATGTTTCCTCACATTATCAGTCAAAATGTTATGTTAAATTAGTAATCGGTGTAAGTGCAATGAGTCTTTAGTTGACAACAGCTTAATAAACAAATATATACATCCCTGAAATAAAAGGCAAAACTATAAGGAGATGAAATCATGGCATGAATAATATTAACACGGTGCTAATATTCAATGTGCACAGTCCTTTGTCTGTCAGGCTCATGTTATCTCGTCACTCTTTCACACAAAAACATCAATAAATATTCATATCACCGCACCGTGCCCTTCCTGTCACACAGGTCTCACACATATACTAGTTAATAATCCTATGAGAATATAGAATTTGTCCATAAATCTGATGGCTTACAAATTGATCAAAGTCATCTCAAATAAAAACAATGTGTCCATCGTTGATCAGGGGGCGGACACAAGCAGCTACATACACACTACTGTTATACGTACAGTATTTAAAGAGTTGTAAGTTGGTCAAATGATTGTTGTAGATTCATAAATACATCTGCTCTGGTTATGTTGGAGGCGCATGTCTGTAATGTGTAATAGTCACATTAATAGTTCAGTTCAAAGTGGTTTGCATACACGCACGCTTTACATTGGGGATACATATGGCTTTAGAATTGGATTTGAAAACTGAAAGTAGGTTAAGTACCATGTTTAAAATGTGCTATGCAATCATTACGAGAAATCATTTATAAGCTGTACAAAACAACGGAAAAATATGATGCAATGCTAGAAAAAAAACATTATTGTGGTATTGAAGTAAGGAATACATAGAAACAATTACTTGAAAAATTAAAAGCCATGCCGTGTAACATTTCTCTGAATAAACAGAATAAAATACAAGCATTGCATCTGCTGAGCCCGAAATTGTAACTGTGAGTGGGACAACACCAGTTTGCCTCCATGGAGATGTCGCTTTATGTTGATAACCCCTCGCAACATGATTGGTGTCGAGGTTATCATCAGCAGCATGTTGTGTATCGCTGGCATGATTGTTTAATTATCAATATTTTATGATGGTTAAGTTTAGTGATTACCAACATATAACCTGGAATATTTCGCAGTATGGCTTTAAAAACTGGTGAAATATTTAGAATTCTTGTGTCCTGAATCTGTGTATCATATGCATTTCACAATTTGAAATGAACTACGGAAAATCACAAAATAATTACATCTATTGACATGCGCCTGCATTCCATTTTTTGTTCTTTACAGCCCTGCTATAGCCACAAAGTGGATTCATTTGACATCAACGAGAAACCATCTTTACAATCAAAGGCATGGGAAAAGAAATACACTTGTGTCCGTTTAAAACTCATAATCCTTCTCAGCCATGTCAATCGCCCACGCAAACTTCTCCCTCTGAGTTTTATTGTAGATCTTCTCAATAGGGATGCCATACTTTTTGCACCTAGACAATAAAGCAGAGTTAAATGAACAAAATTGGAGGCTGCTACATTGATGACACTTTTACTCATTTCCATCAGCATGTTCATGCTCAACGAACGAGGACTTCCTTGTGCATAGATTGATAGATCATTTATGCAAGAAGTATATGCAAGCACCATTATCATGCACGTTGAAAAGAGGAAATGTATATTATGTGGTTGTTGAAAAACTGTGGTTAAAATTATGAATATGACAGTGGGAGTAACAGAGTGGTACATATACTTAGTACAAGCATGTGTGCAACCTATAGTTTTAGAGCCATGTGCAAATCTTCAACCCTGCTCTTCTGGCAGGTGGTTTGGTCCTTGTTTAGTCCTGACATAGAAATTAGGAATAGACCACCGTTTTTCCATACTGAGATATGTTCTTACCGGAGCTTTGATGAGTTGATGCGTAACTGTTTGGTCTTTGTGCGTGTGCTCAGTCACTCAAAAAGACCACAGATGTTGTTAGCATTTAGCCTCTCCTGCTCTCCTCTATGGGGCCAGATGGGGGTGAAGTTAGAAGCAACCAAGCACTTCTACGTTTTCCCTATTTAAACACGGTTACGAGCACTTTTACTGCGCGGACGTTGAGTTGCTACATCTCCTTACAATATAGTACCTCTTTTTATCCGTTTAGAAATTTAATTTTGTGTAACTATACTTCGATCATGTAACTCCTCACGTAACTGTATTTAAATAGGAATATGCTTGGAGAGGCTAAATGCTAACAACATCGTGACTGAGTGCACAAACAAAGACCAGACAGCTCGTCTAAGCTCAGGGAAGAACATATGTTAGTATGAAAAAACAGTAGCCTATTCCTTTAAGTCCTGGCTTAACACAGTATACTTATGGGAACTTAATGGGAACTGGTAGTGGTTCTTTACAGATCAGAATTAAGTATGTCCAGGGAGAATCAGCTCTTTGGATCCAGTAGGTTTTTAGACCTTTGACACTGTAGTAGCCGTTAGCAGTAAATCGCTCGACATCATGTTCCCAGAATCACCACCGCAAGCTTTATTGTACAACAGCCTTTCGATGTCCATTGTGCTTTACAAAAATAACTGTGGGTTGTAAGTCAAGAAGGGCAGACCCTGTCCCCTATTCCAAAGCCTAGTCCAACACTGGAGGGAACTCCTCTGCAATGTCACATACAGAGGAAAGACGCTCAAAAACAAACCCCATTGTTCCCTGCGCTCACACACTTTTCTTCCACTGATTTTTGATCTACAAGCAGTTGGCTTTGTTGCTTGCGTGGCTCGTTTTCCTACAATGCAACACTACTTCCTGCTATTTTTGTAATCAAGGTAGACACACACCACCACATGGATAAAAATTTAGGAGTTATTTCAGTCCTTAATCCTTGACAAAATGTATAGGGGTAAAATGGTTTGGTTGTTTCAAAAATAGTAAACCATAGAATTATAGAGCTTAACAAAGTCCTTACCAGGCGACAGAGATGCGGGGGTCCAGGTAGTTGAGTTTGGACGTTCCCAAAGCAATCTGCTTGTTCTCCTCTCTGTCTGTCGCCTGCATCTGCAGTTTCATCAGTTGCTCCTCTATTCTTTGGACAGCTTTACGCTTTACCTCCACAGTCCTACGGAAGTACATAAGAGAAGCCACATAAATGGAAACCAAGGCTTGCAGAATTAAACGTAGTGTGGTAATTAAAACATGCTTACTTTTTGCTCTTTTCGTCATGGGAAGCCTTGTGGTCAGCTTTCGCAGCTTTTAACTGTTTCCGTGCTGTCGACAGCTGACTTTGTTTGTCATCAATCTAATGTTAAAATAAACACTGCTTTAAACTTGCAAATATTCGCAAAGGTACAAATACATGTATTGTTTTTTGTAACTGGGGCTCATAATTAACAATAATTTCCCGATACAAATGCATGTACTCAAAAAGAGACATTCAACTTTGCCTTTTACAACGTCTTATATCTTTTTCTGACACAAGCTGTATTTCTAAATCTCACCTGCTGCACCCTATATTTAAAATTCCCAGAGTCCAAACTCTCTCTGACAAGACTATACAAGTCCCATGCAAAGGGATGAAGGGGATAATTATAGCGAATGTAAGGAACTCACTTTGGTCTGGAGGTTCTGCATGGACTTTTCAAAGGTTTTGGGCGGAGCTCTCTGGTGGTTACAGAGAATGGCCACCGCCCGGTTGGCTCTGTTGTATGACAGGATCTTAGCCGGGAGACTGTCATCACCTGAGCATTAATGTATGAAAAAAATCAATTTACTACAATGTAGTTACAATAATGAAGAAACACATCCAAAACCTGTTTATTTCTACTTCAGTATTAGTTTAAAAAGTACTTATGATGATGATTGATAACACCAACAGTTATTTCAGTAAACTAAATGTGTTTTTGTAGTACAAATAAATTGAGCTAATCATAAAACCTGTTGACTTTGTGCACACACTGGTCAGTTCAGCTGCACTGACTTACCAGTGGTGAGTTGTTTGAGCTGCTGCTGCAGAGTGATGGAGGCATTGTAGGTTCGAAACACTTTTGCGGTGAGTCCATCCATCAGCTCCTGTAAGTGCTTGTTTAAAATCGATGTCTGGAGATAAAAACACACGAAACAGAATATTGCCACTTAACATTTTGTAATAATTTGAAAAAAGTAGTTGATGAGTAAAAGTTATTTTGGCAGGTTTCTTACATTTAGTCGGTCAAAGAGATCATCTTCTGGCTGCTTGTTCTCCAGAAACAACTGCAGGTTTTTAAATACCTGGAAAAGACGTACAGGGTTTATTTACAGTGAATGTTCTTTAGGTACATTTTTACATTTCACCTGGAGATGGTGCTCTAACTTAAAAGCAAATACAGTAATAACACAGTAAATGCTGGAAATAACACTTTCTATATTAATCTTCTAAACATCAGTTAGCAAGAAAATGCAATCTTTCACAACGTGTTTTAACTTCAGACGACTTTCTCACCCTTTTCTCCACAGGGATCTTGTTGTAGTAGCGGATTGAATCCTTTCCCAAAAAGTCAAACTCCACCACATACTCCTGGTCGTCCATTTTGGGATAAAGTTTGATGTGTTCGACTCTAAGTGAACAGCAGCCGACTGTGTCTGCTGTCTCGCCTTCCTCCTTTTCATTACCAGCTCTTAGTGCCAACTATAACATTTCAAATTGTTAGATGAAACTCAGCTAAAGTCTGTCAATGTCACAAATATAAATGTGATGGCACATGTTGCACTCTCTCTGTCCTTACCTTGTCTATGAAGTAGAGTGCCACGGCTCTCTGTCTGATCCTCATCTCCTTGGACTTCCAGTCCTCTCTGTACTGATTGCGAATACGATCCACGCACTTCTTCAGTCGCCGTGCTGTCTCATATTTTTGCCAGTCTTTCTCCCCCTAAAAACACTCAAGTTAATACAGTGTGATATTTCTGAATTTTTTGGAGCAAACATTAACAGTTTGAGTTTACCTTTTTTTGTTAATTCTACCGCATGCTAACACATTGAGTGCCGCGCTGTTTTGGGGGATTTAGCTGTAGAATGCCAACAATCCAGACCATTTTTCATGATATTTGTAGCACCACAGCGTATTCTATGTTATAACTATGGACACATGCTAGGGCTCGTTTGAAAGATGAGACTCTAAGCGCTTTGTAGGTGAAAACAGTTTAATTCTACGCACCTCGGTTCTTGAGAAAGAGGCTAGTTTTGATCAAAATCACTGTTTTTTTTTCTAGAACCGGAGATATTGCATGTTTTATGAAATACAACTGTCTCCCTCATTTCATTCTCTTCACTGGGCTTTGGCTGAAAACAGGGGCTTATGGTAAACGGCGCTTGCGCCTGACACAAGGTTTATTTTTAGATCATACAAAACTGTCCGCTTGTTGACCTCATTGGTCTTCTGATTAAAAAATATAGAGCGATCTGAAGCACAAGGTGTGGAGATTGTTGTTGAGTGCAGGAGATCCCCTCTGCTCTCACTTCACACAATGAAATTAAATGATTAAATGCCCAGATGAAATGTCCAGATCGTGACTTTTCACAAGTTTTTTTTTTTTCCAGCTCTTTTCATCACAAACCTCCCAAAATCACACATAAAGTGTATTAGAGTGTCTAGTTTCGTAATTAAAAATAGAAAAAAAAGCAAAAACAACTTTTTTCGGTTTTGGCACTCAATGTGTTGAGCATTACAAAAAATGTAAAATCCAACCACTGCGCCAAGTTAACACTACAACAACCTGGACAATCAGTAATATAAAAAAATGTCTTGGGGCAGCGGAGAGCAGGCAGGAGAGAGGCCTGCTTCAATGGATGACATGGTCCTTCAGTCAGATAGACCTGGCACGGATCAAGACCGCAGTCCTATCATTGATGGAAGGCCGGACTGAAGAGGCTGTGTCAGGGATGCCTAGGATCTCCCTATATGACCACATGCCCTTTTGGACTAGTCACTATCCTATCCACAATTTATGCTGTGATAAAGAGATGATTCAGTGGAAGTTTGGCGTGTGGGTATTTTACCTTAATCCTTGAGCTGGGGTTCAACATGATGTATTTAATAGAGCCTTGAATGTTCTCTGTCCAGGACACCAGCCAGGTCACCTTGTTGTCATGGCGAACTTCCTTCCACTTTGTCCCCGGAGGAGCTTTGGGGATCTTGGAATCTCTAAAATTGGGTTTTATGCGTATGAACAACATTAGGCCAGTCCTGAATTAGTTATTAACACATTTTATATTCTTACATATTTATAGATGGTGTAATTGGTGTAAGTCATTCAGTGTTCAAAATGACAAACTACTAAAACAACATGTGTTATTAACTTACATGTGAATGAATATAAATCTAATCTCTTTGTGATTGTAGTAAATTGTATTGAACTTATAAAATGGTGAAACCTTTTCCAAATATATTTAAAGCAGAACTAAGTAACTCATACCTCTCGAGGCCATAAACACCACCACAGGTGTCGGAGTATGTCGCGTTTTTTTTTAACTCATTAATTGTCCGTGAGAGTAAATACTACACTGACAGAAAAGACAAAGGGAGAGAGGGATATTGAACATCGAATGGAGATATTCTTTTTTACTCAAACTTGGCTGTAAATACTGTTTAAGTGGCGCTAGCCTGCAGTTAGCTTAGCCATTAGCCTGTTAGCTTCTTCTTCGTGAATCCATTAGTGTGTATTGGTGCTCTGACCCAGTGGCAGGAAAGGGGGAGATGAAAGACCCCCCAATCATCCCATTAACACTTGTATTACCCCCAGAGGGACTACGAAAAGGATTTATTAAGGTCAACAAGTTACTTAGTACTGCTTTAAGTTAATAAGCAGTAGTTTACGCACTTGCTACAATTGATGATAATGTCTTGTGGTCTGATGCGTCGTTTCAACATTCCCATCTTCGGATGGTCTCCTCGTCCACGGAAAAGTCCCGGCGGCTCGATCCGAAAGTTTCCAATTCGTTCCTTGTGGTTATCCATGACGCAAAAACCATATTCCTGAAGGATCCTCTCATTTTCCTCTTTGATTTTCTGACAAACATAAATATAAAACACCTGTAATAATGCACCACTCAACGTAAAGAATATGCAGAATTTACCTGCTTTTCCTCTTTGGACATCTGCTTTCTTGCCTCAGATTGAGCCTTAAAGTAGGCACTCATGTCACTGAAGTTACATTTGTTGAGATCAGAAATCTTTGACTTTTCCTCCGGAGTCATTTCCTTAAAAAACAACAACAACAACAGATCTCTTTGGTCAGGATCAATTTCTCAGTTTCTATCAAGTAAGTGTTTCAGCTCGAGCTCACCTTCCTCCAGTCTTTGAAAAAATTCTTTCTAAAAATGTCCTTAGTGGTGTACTCATGTTCCAGCATTTTGGCAAAAAAGGTGGCAACTTCCTCAGCCGGGGCACTAAGTTTCATCGGCTTTCCTAATAATAAAGACATTCACTGTAACTTTAAAAGCCAGACACACAGTGTCAATCAAATGTAACTTACCATCATAGAAAAACTTTACTTTATCGGGCATAGGTTCATAAGGGGGAGCGAACACCGGGCCTTTATGTTCAAGAAAGCGCCACTTAGATCCGTCTGTATATCTTTCCTCCTCCCACCTGATAAAAACAACCAATAATCAATTTAAATGTCTAAAAAAATCAAACACAAGCACGATTTTTGTAGGATCTCACCATTTCCATTTCTCTTCCTCTTCCTTTTTGTTTTTCTTGCCATCTTTTGCACCTTTATCTTTTGTCTTTTTAGGTTTTATGTCCTGAGTAAAAAAAAACATCAATAAAAATACAACATAGATTGAAATAATGTGACTTTAAATAAACATTTTGAAAACCTCTTCATCCTCGTCCTCTTCATATTCATGTTTCCTCTTCTTTGCCTTTTTGTTGTGTTCTGTTTTTACCTTTTTGGGTTTATATTCAATTCTACAAACAAATTAAGTAAATATATATATACTCCACAATGTATTTTTGGATTAAATAAAGGAGACACTTACTCTTCTTCATCATACTCTCTTTTGGGAGCCTTGTGCTTGGAAATTGGGTAAAAGCTATTGTCGTCCTCAGGTTCACTCTTAATAGCAGGACTTGAGTCTCTAAATAACAAGTTAATATGTTTAATGTGTTTGTAGACTTAAGACCAACACATTTCTAACCAGAACAAACATTATCATTATCATATGATTTGTAGTCAATAAAAAATATGTACCTGACATATCCATTCTCTTTTTCTTTCTTAGGCTTGTCTGGATGGGAGGATTTCACCTGTTAAAAAAACAAACTTTGTGACGTGTTTCTCAAGCTGTTTCTTGAGGTTTTCGGTAATGCAAAAAAACATATTTCGAAAAGTCCAGAGCATTTCACCCTCAATCCCAGGACAGACTGAGGCACGGGGTCCTAATACAGTTACAGGACGCTTGATTCCCTCATTGCATTTCTTTATAACAGGTGAAACTTGGAAAATTTGAATATAGTGAAAAAGTTCATTTATTTCTGTAATACAACCTAAAATGTGAAACTAACATATGATTTAGACTCATGACATGCAAAGTGACATGTCAAGCCTTTGTTTGTTGTCATTTTGATATGGCTTACAGTCCATTTTCATGTTTTATTTGGGGTTTTTACCAGCTGTGAGCCAAAATTATAAGAAATAAAGGCCTGATTTCACTTTGCATGATGATTTTGGCTCACAGGTTGTAAAACTCCCAAATTCAAAATCTCAGAAAATTAGAATATTGTGAAAAGGGACTATATTGTAGCTCTAAGTGTCTCCCATTCACCATCATGGGGAAGACTGCTGACCTGACAGTTGTGCAGAAAACCATCATTGACTCCTGGAGGAAAGCCTCAAAAGGTAATAGCAAAAGAAGTGGGATGTTCTCAAAGTGCTGTATCAAAGCAGAAAGTTAATTGGAAGGGAAAAGTGTGGAAGAAAAATGTGCACAAGCCGCAGGGAACAACAGTCGGGAGAGGATTGTCAAGAAAAGGCCATTCAAAAGTGTGGGGGACCTTCAGGAGGAGTGGACTGAGGCTGGAGTCAGTGCATCAAGAGCCACCACACACAGACGGATCCTGGACATGGGCTTCAAATCTCATATTCCTCTGGTTGAAGCATCCTGGTCTTCCATAACACCTCAGTAGTGCCACAGGGTGATAGCATGCATGCCATGCAACTGTATAAAGGTCAATTAAAGGGGGCGCAAACCAAGTACTAAGTGCATATGTATGATTATAGTTTTCAGAGGGCCGACATTTCTCTGTTGAAAATATTTTTTTCTATTGATTTCATGTAATATCCTAATCCTCTGAGATTTTGAATTTTTATTTTTACAAGCTGTGAGCCAAAATCATCAAAATGAAAACATATAAAGGCTTGACATGTCACTGTGCACGTCATGAGTCTGAATCATATTAGTTTCACATTTTAAGTTGAAGTTGAAGTTGAAGTTTTTCACAATATTCTAATTTTCCGAGTTTCACCTGTATTTTGACATAATAATTCACAAACACATCTTGATCACCATGATCTAGAACTGTTCCTTAGAACATTCTATATTGAGTCTTATTCAAAGTTTCCCCTGGCTTGTCAATGTACGTTTACCTTGTTATTTGACACAAATACAGACAATACAAGAATGATATTTAATACAGGATCAGTATTTCTATTTTTAAATAGCGAAATCATCTTGGGACTCCCTGTTCAGTGCCTCAAAACCACCACTTTGGAAACCAGTGGTGTAATTAATAAACCCACCTTGTCCTCTCTCCTCTTCTCCTTCTCTCTCTCCTTGTGGTCCTTATGTTTTTCTTTATGTTTTTCTGAGCCGTCACTGTGCTTCAGCTTGTCTTTGTGTTTCTTCTCAAAGTGGTCCTTATGTTCACTGCAAAACAGAGAGGGAAAATATTAAGATAGACACACATGTCGTTCTGGGCGATGGTGCTGCCCACTACACAAATATTTATTATATATATTCTGAGAATATTTGCTCAATGTTAAATAAATGGAAATGAGCCTCTTCTTGCAATGATGTAGAATAAGACACAGATCAACAACTCATTTTCTTCAGGGACATATCACTAAATCTGCTGCGTCACAAGGCCCAATCTTATCATATTCATTTACAAATATCTTATAAACAAGATGCCCAACGATTAATCTACCTTTACAGTGCTATCATAGCCTTTAGAAGGTCTGTATTTTAAGTGTTTATAAACTATTTGCATTCTCAGTGCCAGTGAATGAATAAATACGTTTTGTTTGTTGTTTAGTATATGCAATGTTAAGAAAACATCATATAAAAATGTGAGTGGCTCAGTCAGTGTAACCATAACTACAAGGAAAAATAAAGCACTTTGCCATTCAATACATTACAGATTTTAGATATCATTGTGCTGCCTCGAGTGTCTCACCTGTTGCTGTGCTTGGAGCGCTCCCGTTCTTTGTCTTTCTTGTGGTCTTTGTGCCGATGTTCCTTGTCTCTGTGCTTTTCTTTATGTTTGTGAGAGTCTAGCATTGAAAGCAAACAAATTTTATAGGCAAAGCCTTAATGCATTTCAGCGTACACAGAAAATTATGCTTTCTCACAACTGTCACCAGAGATAAAACAACAAACACACCCAAAATGTTCAGCCTGACACAAATGCATGTTTCATATGTCGCCTGGGGTATGTGCATTTGAAAAAGATTTGAAAAATGAAGCAGTTTTAATGGAATGAGGGTATTAAATGATGTGCACCATCATCTTCGGAAATACAAACTCATGGCTTCACTAGCATCCTGCTGTCTTGGTATTTTAATGATGCTAATATATGTTTACATGTACCTGACCTTAAAAAAAAAAAAATGTCATCACATATGCATTATGTCACTTTGCAATCATGTAAGTTCCCTTAAAAGTTTGCAAGAGTAACAGGCAATAAAACATGTGAAACTAAAAGCATCAGTACATGGTCAACCTGGTCTGAAACGTGTGTGAAAATCTGGTATCTGCAGGGTGATGGCCCTTGTTTTGGCTGAATCAGTCAATTCCGTGGCTGAGACAGGGGCAGGAGGGGCGATCAGCGCCCAGCTCCAGCCTCCATATCACGGCTCACACTAGCCTCACTCATCGGCTCCTGGTTGCTTCATCCAGAAAAAGAAAATGGCGTAGAGACTAAGTCCTCAGCCTCAAATCGACCACTTTCCCCACAAAAATTCACTGTGAATGCATGCGCGGATTATTAAACTATCACATGCAAAATAAACACGGTGTCCAGTGCTTTTAGGATCTTGCATCGGATAAAACCATCAAAACGTGCAAGTACTAATATGAGAGGGTCTTTTTGAACAATAGCCGCAAGAGAGTGGAGGAGAAGGGACTTAGTCTCTGGGACGCCATTGCTGTCCTTTAAAAACTAACAGTCGGCACATCCCAATTCCGCAAAGAAAACACATTCACTGCAAATAAAATCATACAGAGATGACGTACCATTTCCTTTAGAGCCGCAATTTACCTAAAAATGAAAAATAACAATGAGATTAATAATAGATATTTTAAAATGCCGGGTGGCTCGGTTTATCAAGTTTCAATTGACATACAAATGGACAATAAAAACACAATACAGTGCTTGATAAAAGTATAAACACTGCTATTACTATTGTCATTCCTATAAGAAAATCAAGCCGCTGTCATTACAGGGTTGTAATTTATTATGAAGAAGCTGTAGTTGTGTCAGCCCTTGCCTAAAACTCGCACAAACTAAGCGCCTCGGCTCAGTAATGAACACTCGGTACCTGGGAGTCTCTGTGCTCATGGTCCCCGCTCATGGTGAAGTTTTAGCGGTGAATCAGCTGAAGTTATCACAGACAGACAGCGGGATGCGAGGCTCCAGAACAGTCTGTGACAGCCAGGAATGGAGTCCCGATGTTGACAAAGTGCGCATGCCCAGAACTACTGTACTAACAGACTAGGTTCACCCAATGGAATCTAAATGTCCAACACTTACTCTGATGTGGACATGAACAATGTGTGCCAGCAAGCAATAAAATAACTGCGCATTCACAGGACAAAGGCAGTAGAAAATTTAATTCAGTTGTATTACATAATTATACAATCATGACAAGCTCAAATGACAAATCCAGCATTTCATATAAAAAGCTCACTCATACAAACACTAAGTGCACACATTCTAACTACACTCCGACATGATAGCAGGGAAACAACAATGGCATGATGATTTTTTTTAAACACTCTGTACAGGGTATGCTCTTAAGATTAAAAGTCTATGTCACATAATCCAACAGCAACTGATTTACAACCAAAACACAAAAAATGTACAGTACTGTTCACAAGGTTTAAAACTTCAGCAGCCTATTTAGATTTCCTTCTTTTGGCCTGGGTTGGACTTGCTCCAGTTTCTGCAACAACAAAAGGTAAAACATGAACATTTTCTTTTATACGAGTGTGGAGGATTTCTACAGGAATAATGTTTATAGACAAACAATGAAATAGAGACCTGGCTCTCACATGTAGCTTCTGCCACATCTATTGTTGTTGCTGTTGTTTTATTTATATAATTAAAGGATTTTTGGCTTTATTAGACAAGACAGCACAGTGTGAAAGACGATGAAAATAGGGGACAGACATTTTGCTTAAATCGAGAATCAAACGCAATTTCAACAATTTGCCGTATGTGTAGCAGCCTTTATAAAACATATGGAAGCAAATCAAATGCAAGCAGGATACATATATATAGTAAAACAACACTGTATTGCATCAGGACTGGTTGAACATTTGGATCATACAAGACGAAGGTGTTAGTCTCTGTTGTACTCAAACATAATTCTATTACACCACAGAAAATATAAATACAGAGTCTTGTTCATTTACCTTTTACAGTAGTGCTTGCTGCTGGTCTTGCCGGTCTTTTCCGGCTGCTACTGTCCGCAACTGGCTCTTCCTCAGTCTCCTTCTCTGCCCGGGAACTCCGCCGACTCGGCCCTTTCGGCTTCTCCACTGCAGCTGCTCTAAAAGTGTAAAGAGAAGACACAGGACCAATATGTTATTTATGTACAGTGACATTTTTTCAGCTCTTCTCAGAAATGTAAAACTATTCAGGATTCTGCTGTTTTTCCTCATCTACCACAGATAACGTCCATCTTCATCCGGACGTCTTCTACTAACGTCGACTACTCGTGTCTATGCGGTGTTTAATACATACCTTGGGACTAAGTTGATGGGCGTCTTTCTTTTCTTTGCCCATCTGTGATAGAAGTGGAAAAACAGCGGTAAACTATGAACTTGTGTTGAACAAAGTAATGTAGGTAGCGTCACTTTAGCACCAATTTATGACAGGTAATCCAGGTGAGAGAGACGTGGCCTTCAAGATCAGTGGAGGGGTGCAATTGGATTTACGGAGGGTTGGACATGCATCATTGTATTCACATGACGCATGTTGATCATACATACCAACTGCGGTAACCACAAGGGCCCCATTGAATTCACCAAACACAAACAGTCAACCAAATGAACGGCCTGAATATTATCAGAAGTCGTCTCTAAGCGTATGCTTCATGGGAATAAGATGGAAAAATACCCTGATTTCTCTGAGCCCCTTGATTCAGCCCCATGAATAAACAAACAAAATAAACTCCATAAGCAGCTGTCTTACCCCTGTTCAGGACCAGTCGATACTTCTTCCCCTGCAAAAGATAGAAATACAATCATGGCATGTGGCACTTAGTGAAAGCAAAGGTATGAGCATTTCATAAAACTACTTACCTGTCCTCTCCATGGCAAGAGTTTCCTGTGTTTGTGTATGGTCCTGTGAGGATGCTGCGGGATTGAAAAATTACAGAATCTTTATCTACTTTTCAAGTATGACATCTTTATACAGTAGGTTCAGAGTTGCGCTGTTTTTGATCATTCATAAAAGGTTAGTATGTGGTACAATCATTCACGATATAGCCTTTATATAAAATATTGTGTACTTATTCTTAAAAAAACATACACATATGTTGTTTTAAAGAATTAATACACTGAACATTTTAAGCATCAGATTTCAAAATGATAACATAGTAATAGAGGCTTATGAATACTTCTGAACGCACTGAATGACATTCTTTGACTTTATTTTACCTGGGAGAGTCTGACTGCTTTCACCAAGTGCTGATGACGTCTGCGGCTCAGCTGTCACTGTATCAGACTGGCCAGGCGGGAGGTTAGCAGCAGAGGAAGTGGTCATAGGGCTTCCCTCAAATGCAGGAACAGCCGCAATGGGAACTACAGATGGCAATGAACTGTGTGCAACGGTGACTGTAGATAGCATACTTGCAGCTGTTGTTACATTAGCCATAGCATCTTGAGATGGTACAATCTGTGACGCTTGGTTGGCAACCTGGCCATGTGCTGCGATTTGGCCCAGAGCAATTCTGGGAGTGGCCTGAGTTTCGATTTGAATGGAGGAGTTGGTAGGAAGATTCATGGACTGTGTAGCGACAATATGGGATGGTCTGACCTGCGCAGGAGCTAATGGAGAGGCAGCGCTCTTTCGGATAGCGCTTATAGTGCTGGGACTTGAGCAAGGAGGGGGAGACGACATGGGCAGCTGAAAGGGAGATGATACAGGAGGGATACTGTGGGGAGACGGCTGCTGCAATGGTGGACTTGGCTTTTGAATGTTATCACTAAGATTGTCTTGTTTAGCAGGCGCTGTGCTCATTGACTGATTTGCTTGAGGATTAACAATCAGAGCAGAAGACGGTGCAGTGGTTGTAATGTGAATTGGTCGCGACTGGGAACTTGTCACAATAGTACTAAAGGAATGAGAGGAGCTTGGAGTGAGTTGAAGGTTAGCCGTGGATACTTGAACCATTGTCACCGGCTGTGAACCAAGCGTTGTATTGGCTGTCACCACTGCACCAGGGACCTGGATGATAGGATTAATAAATAAAGGTGCAGTTGTGATGAACTGCGATCGCGTAGCGGGGGCTTGCTGCCGAACATCTTGTGGCCTGAGGTTCTTGTTGGGAACAGCCACCATCGAAGCAGGTGACTGAGAAGTGGGCGTTGAGGTAATTGGGTTAGAAGTGACAAATACAGTAATCTGATTGGGTGAAATGGTGCTGGATGAAGGGGGAATTTGTATGAGCGAATGAACAGGTTTATTAAGCCCAGAGCTTGGTTTCGAAGAGGTTAAAACAGAACTTGTGGATACAGTTGAAGTGTGAACAGAAGTGAGAGGGTTGGGGCTATTATTCACAGCAGTAGTGTTGAGGTTTGAAAGAGTAGTGGCCAGTGGGTTCACATTCACATTAGGATTGACACAAAGAGTGGACGCAGCATTTGAACTGGTGGTGAGACTAGGGTTAACATTAGTGCTGGGAAGTGAGCTAGGAGCCTGTTGTAGGTTATGGCTGCTTGTAAGAACAGTAACGGCAGGTCTTGGGTCACTTGTAGTGGGAAGGGTAGCCTGCCCTAAGCTTTGAGCATTACTATGGGGTTTTTCTCCATCAGTCCTCCCCATCTGTAAAGGTCGGACATTGTCCAATAATTGGTTGAGGGACGTAGGAGCCTCTCTCAGTGCAGGAGAGATTTCTACATCTTGTGAATGCCTATCAGAAGCTGGAGAGTCAGTGTCCACTTTAGACTGCTGGGGTGTGGGGATACGTGGACTGGCCAATCTGGGTGATGTTAATTCCCTCATAGCATGTGACTGGGACATCATACGTTCTCCCTGACCATCTTTGCCTGCCTCTGCACTGTTACCCTGTATCACACTAAAAGGTGGTTGCGTTTGCTGAGCTTCCACCCCTCCAGCTGCTTGTTGGGGCAGGGATCCTGAATTTAAAGGTACAGAAGAGGGGCTCATCATCATTGTTTGGCCCTGTGGGTTGACAAGCTGCTGTTGATGTGGAGAGCATGCCATCTTTGGTCCTTTTTGCCTCCCTGGGCTAGGAGTTGCCGGCTTGCGACTTGATGCTGGACTTGACCGTCGGCTGTTGCTCGGACTTGCCCGTTTGCCCTGTACTCCAGACTGCCTGTCCTGTTTAACACCTACTGTTCCTGCACCGGAAACAGAGGAAAAAGACTGCTGACTGCTGTTGGAGGCATTTCCACCAACAGAGCCGTTGCTGTTGTTACCAGGCAGTGCCAAACTAGGAGGGGCCTGACCAATAGCTTTAAGTGTGGTTGGATTAAGACCCTGTTGATCAAAACCCCTGTTCAAGTTTGGCGGCCTGGGAGGCAAAGGAATGTTGATTTTTGGAGGGAAAAGTCCTGCAATTGACGCATTCAGCCTCTCAGGGGATAGGTTGATTTCATTGGGCTCGGTGCTGGGTGGACGGTTAGTAGGGGTGAGGGGATGGTAGGGTCTGGGGCTGGCTCTGTTTGGTGTTTTGGGCCGAGAACTTTGTGAAGTTGTGGGGACATTTGGGAAATGAAGGCCTGGAATTGTGCCTCCTTGCTGAGGCTGATTAGGCAGCTGTTGCTGGGGACTAGCTCCAGGGTGCTGCATGGGTGAAGGGCCTTGCTTCATCAGGTGAGTATTAGGTCCCTGGTTAGCCATCATCTGCTGTGTTCCATTTGTAGGCAGTCCTGCCATTTCAGGCCCGGACGGTCGTTCCTGCTTGGGCTGTGTCACTGCAGTGGTCTCTTCTGATGGTGTAGGTTGCCCTTGTCCGACATCAGGGTGGGACATTCTTCTAGATGCATTTGCTAGCTGCAAAAGCAGACAATAATACCATTTTCAAGACTTGACAGTATACCAAATGCAGTCCACTGAATAAAATCTGTTAATACAAAGATAAAAAGGTACACAGTGAAATGGTTTATCAAGTGAATTCAATATATACATTTTTATAAACCTTCCTTATTACAAAAAAATATGCAATAAACAAGTATTTGCAAAAATACATCCCCTAGCAATGAATAGAACATAAATGGCTATTGCATAGTCCTGAAGTATTTCTTACTTGTGGATTAACCATCATGGGCATTCCTCTGGCTTTATCAGGTGAGGGTGGCACGCTCCCAGGGCCTTGAAGGCTTATCATCACAGGCATGTTACCTTGCTGAGATACAGGAAGCCTCTGTACCTCTGGTGAATTGGCCATGCCACGAGGAGGAAGGTGACTCCCCGGGGTTAATGACATACGATTCTTTGCCTGTTCCTGCTGCATCTTCATCATCATTATCATTTGTTGTTGCTGCTAAATCCCAAAACAGATATTAAGTTCAATCCAAGTACAACACCATCGCATTTAATTCCACAGTTTACCTGTTGTTGTAGGTGTGACTGCTGTTGAGCTTGTTGTTGCTGAAGTTGGTGCGGGTGCATCTGAGGTTGACCTGGAGCTTGTTGGCTGCTTGCCCCTTGATGAAGTCCAACCATTCCCTGCTGTTGCCCTGTCATCACCTGTTGTGGTACAGCCATTCCTTGCTGTTGCCCAGGCATTACCTGTTGCTGCCCACTCATTCCAGGTTGTAGCCCCGTCATTCCTTGCTGTTGCCCAGGCATTGCTTGTTGCGGCATCCCAGATTGTGGTACTGTAATTCCTTGCTGTTGCCCAGGCATTCCCTGCTGTGTCATTCCAGGTTGCTGCCCAGGCATTGTTTGTTGTGGTATTCCAGACTGTTGCCCGGGAATTGCTTGTTGTACCATTCCTGATTGTGGGGCTGTATTTCCTGGTTGTTGTGCAGGCATTACCTGTTGCCCGGGAATTCCCTGTTGTGGCATTCCAGAATGTGGCCCTGTTAGTCCTTGTTGTTGCCCAGGCATTCCAGGTTGTGCCCCTGCCATTCCAGATTGTGGTCCGGCCATCCCCTGCATCTGATGCATCTGCTGATGCTGCTGTAGATGTTGAAGCTGCTGCTGCTGCTGCTGCTGCTGCTGCTGAAGCTGCTGCTGCTGCTGCTGCTGCTGAAGCTGCTGCTGCTGCTGCATGTGCTGTAATTGTTGTTGCTGCTGCTGCATAAATTGCATTGGAACTTGCTGCAAAACTCTTTGATCTCCTGATTGTCCAGAAAAACCTATAAATAGAAAGTTATGACTTGATCATGTGAGTCAATTAGAACTTACAGTTCAGCCCAAATGCACTGCAGTGCACAACTAAAAACCAAAGAAAAGATAAAGACGATATATGCCTACTATGTGTGCATAAGGTTAATGTCTGGTCAAAATGTTGAATAAAATGAAAATATAAATTGCAATATCAAGAGCTATGAAATCTCTTTTAGAACTGTCCCAAAAATGCATGATCAAGGACAGTTTTAACAGGTGAGGAATTTGGGATTTTTGTTTTGGGTTAATGTGCCGTTTCAAGACAGAAAAGATGTTTTCACTAATCAATAAAAGATAACTTTAACAATGTAGCCAAGGTTCAAGCATTTCCTCAAGTGTGTATAGTACTGATTAAAATAAAGTAATACCGAGTTTATTACCTGAAGCCCGATTAGAAAATTCTGGAATTTTGGTTCCCGAGTTATCCAAGCCCAGACTCGGTTCACCCAGTTCAGGATCATCCATACCAGCATCTAGACCGCTAAAAAGAGACCACCCTGTTTATTTCAGAAGTTTTCATTAGAATGCCAAAGTGCTCACAGTTACATAAACCTTACCCAAGTCCATCCCCTTGTTGACCTTCACCATCTTTTGGTTTCTTCTTTCGAGGTGGTTTCTTCTTTTTTGGTTTAGCCTGATTAGGTCCTCCTGGGCCCTGCTTTCCTCCTGGTCCAAACTGACTTGCTGAGATATCACTCTGCAGTAAGTTGACTAGCAATGGACTAGTCAGTGTGACATCCTTGCTTACTGGGAAGTTACCTGCCTGTCCACAAGGTCCTCCCATCTGCATCTGACCAGGAAACTGACCGGGGTTAAAGTTCATCCCGTGACCTGCAAAATGTCCATTTCCCATTTGCATGTGCTGCGGGCCTCCCATCATGCCTTGCTGCTGCTGCTGCGTCTGCATATCTGGCACCATCTGCTGCACGCCCATTTCACCAGTTGAACCAGTGGGGTCTCCTAGCGAATGAGGATGTTGCAGAGCAGCCTGCTGCTGTAGCATGGCCTGCTGTTGTTTCTGCTGCTGCAGCTGCTGTTGGAGTTGCTGCTGGATGAGGGGGTGACCTGCAGGAAGCCTCATCTGCTGCCCGTGCATGCCCATCACCTGGTTTGGATTTCCAGAAATGGCAACCTGTTGTCCTTGTTGGTTCATCTGGGCGTGCTGTTGTTGCTGCTGAAGTTGGTGCTGCTGTAGCTGATGCTGCTGTTGGAGCTGCTGTTGTTGAAGCTGTGCCATTTGTTGCTGCTGTTGAGGGGTCATCTGCTGCACCTGACCCTGGAACTGAGACATGTTTCCTTGAACGTTTGGGGAAGGTCCACGCATCATTGGACCAGGCATTACCCCAGGGGGCATCTTCCCTCCAAACGCCTGTTTGTTCGCTTGCATTTGGTTAGCGACCATTTGCTCCATCATTGGGTTTTGTTGCTGCTGTTGCTGCTGTTGAAGAAGCATGGCCTGGTGTCCTTGACCTCCAACCATCTGACCCTGCCCATGCATCACCCCCTGGCCTTGTTGTGGCATCAATTGCTTGGGTGGGGTCATCCCACCCCTCTGCCCTTGATTAAGCGGCCTGGAGAGGACAGTCTGACCACCACCCTGTGCTTGAGCCATCTGACTGGGGGAGGAGGACACAGGCTGGGCCTGATGCTGGAGGCCCATCATTTGAGGACCAGCAGTGGTACCAGGAGGAGGACCAGTCATGCTGCTCTGGGGACCCATAACATTAGTCTGTGTGTGAGGAAGGCCCTGAACTGAATTTGACGTAGAAGCAGGTGGTTGAGTACCTAATATGAAAAAACAAAAAACAAAATAGAGTTTGTACAATACACAAATGTCAACCATGTCAATACAATTCACTAACAGCAGAGAATAATACAATGAAAAAGAAGAAAGAGGCAGAAAAATACTAAAGCATTATACGATCAGAATTTTAAAGGACAACTATTCATATACCTGTATGAGTAAGTGCCTGGCTGCTTTGTAGCTGCTGATTGGCTCCTCCAACAGGGGCTCCTGGTGTGTTAGCACTCACCTGACCCTGAACAAAATTTGGGTTTGGGAAGCCCATCGGACGTTTAGCCATTCCTGGAATTAGAAATGTGGTTATTACATTTGATAATGAACATTAATACAATACCTTCTTACACTGCTTGGCTCCTTCATATATTGGCAAGAGCCTCCCATTGAGAATTACTCCTGTATGTCAAAAAGTAATATAATGTAGCCTACGAAAGTGGTCCGCCACCAAACTGAATACTAAATGAGACATCAATGGATTTTCTCTGTCCTAGTAGGCATGTTCTAATATCCATAATGTCCAAATAATAATAATAATGCATCGGTTTTATATAGCGCTTTTCTGGACACTCAAAGACGCTTTACATTGCATTATTCATTCACTCCATACCCGAATATAGATGACAGTATTGATCAGGAAGAAGTTGATCAGGAAGAAGTTGTGAAAGGGTGATTCAGGGCGAATGGGACATCATTTTCATGTGCTAATTGGCCATTGCACAGTCCAGACCTTAACCCCATTGAAGGAACAGCGGAATGTAAAAAAACTACTTTTGTTTTAGCAGGGTAACCTCCCAAGATGTACCAGCATTTCTTACATTCCATATATATTTAGTCAGTGTCTACCTAAAATTGATAAGGGGAAAGTCAGGCAACTCTCAAAGATTCTCAGTGGGTGGGGGGACCAAACTGGTGATTTAGTATATCAAGGGACTTACTTGGCAGACTTGAAAAAATACTACTACTCAACATACAGTAATTGTGCTCAACACGAGTCTCTTATTTGCTCATTGAGATCCAGGTGGTGACTTTTTTGGCCAGTTGGTTTATAAAGTCGATGTAACTTCATATCAATAAATTAATATGGGTTTGAAAAATTAAGTACCGGATAAACATGCCCACCTGGATGAACTTGGGCTCCAGGCTGCCCATGTTGCTGCATTCCCATAAATCCTTGCTGTATACCACCTTGTTGAGCAAGAGCTGCTCGACCTGGTGAGCCAACACCTTGAGGAAAACCTTGAGGAGTTGTGGGTCTCTGGGCCATCATCGGTGGAGTCCCAGGTGACCCCTGCTGAAAAGGAGACGAGGAAGAACCAGGAGACTTTGCAGTAAGATTGCCCTGCGTCCCAGATGTTGCAGGCAGTGGTGGGGGTGGTCGAGGTGGTCCTATAATCCCACCAGGTCCACCCTGAGGACCTTTAGGCTGGGGTGTGACAAATTGTCCCATTCCAGCCTGCTGCTGCAACTGGGCTTGGCCCATGGCATTAAAAACTTGACCAGCCTGTTGGCTTCCAAAAGGATAAGGAGGTGGAGGGTGACTTGGAGTCTGAACTGTAGCAAGTGAAGGTGGCCGCTGCATCATTTGACCTTGTGGTGGAGGCTTCCTCCAGGCAGGGCCGCCTTGGGCACCTTGAGGCATTTGGTTCCAGCCAGGAGGCATTGTCATCTGCCCTGCTGGATTGAAGGGTGGCCTAGGACCTAGTTGTGAAAGCTGCTGGGCTTGTTGCTGCTGGTGATGCTGTTGCTGGAGCTGCTGCAGTGCTGCAGGGTTGAGTGGTCTGCCTGCCTGCAGAGCCTGCATGTGATGAGCAACTTGAGGCGGCATGGGGCCTGAGCCGTGCGGTCCAGATTGTTGGTGTTGAAGTTGCTGCTGTGGCTGCATTGACATGCCTGGCATCATAGGATCCATCAATTCTACAAAAGAGACAATTATGAGTTTGTTATTGTCATATATATATATATATATATATATATATATATATATATATAAATATATGGCTCATCAGAGACAGAAAATCTTGTACCTGTCTGGGTGGAAGGCCTTGGAACACGAGGATGCATCTGTCCACTGGTGCCAGGTCCCATGGATTGTCCGGATATACCAGGACCAGGGGGAACCATCGATGGATTAGCCATTCTCACACCTATCAATGTATAGAAGGGACAGGTTTAATGTCACAGTGTAGTAATTACCAAAAACCCCGTTGAACATTTATCAAGAAAAAAAAATCAAGAAAAACTTCCAACAGTTCACATTACTATGAAGTAATTTCAGTAGTACCTGGACCAGGCTGACCTGGAAAGCCAACATCCACTCTCATCTGGCTGGGTCCTCCAATTGGTCCATTTACTCGAACTTCTGGTCCTCTGTTTGGTCCTGGCACCACATTAATTGCTCCTTCCCCTGAACATTAACAAATGCAATGCTTTATTACATCTGAACACAATTTCGTGGTACAATTGCACAATGATAAAATGTCTTCATCGGTTCTTTTCAGGAACAGATTATAAATTGTGAAATTACCATTTTGAAAACGCCATGAGACAGGAGCAGTAATTACAGATTAAATATACATGAATGAAACAAAACTGCAAGCGTGAAACAACATTATATTGTGGTCGCAAGCTCATAAAAGTCAGTTTTGTATAACATTTTTTAACAATAAATAAACACAAAGAGCTTGATGATATCAAACTCAAATATACAGTTCAGTAAAGCTTACAAAAAAGCTTACAAAAGTGTTTGTATAGAGTGTGTGTACCTTCAATCTGCACTGACAAGATACCCAGGTCTCTGAGCTGCTGCTGGTTGTTTTGAGCTAAGAGTCTGAGGCGCTCAGCCGCTTCTCGAGGAATGTTAAAGGTGACTCTAACGCTGTTCCATGGTTCAACATGTTGGGGCTGCAGCCTTGCCATGTCTTTGACATGAAAACAAACAAGCATATTCTGTAGATCTATTTTTCATTTTTCTTTACAGTATATTAATTTATATATGTACACTTTACTATATGTGCAGCACTTTGGAAACGTGTAATCAAAAATATAGTTGATTGGACAGCATTGCAAATGACGATATTTAAACACATTTACATTTTTATCGCACAGTATTTGTTTTTTTTAGTACTGTAGATTGTGTTGCAATTCATTTTGTGGGATTACAAATGTAGATAAAGTTTACTGATGTACGCACTTTAAATAGGCAATGTTCAGTAAAGTAAGAAAGTTAAAAAAAGGACAGCATTAAATACAGTGCTTGTTGAAAAACGGATAGCAATTGTAGTATTGGAGCATTAGAATTCTTATACTGACCCATATCGAGTATATCCGGTATTCCACTAAGAATGCAGTCCAGTTTCTGAGTGAAGTCTTCATCCTCCATATTCCCCTTGAACGCAACAAAGACTGTAAACTCAGCCACCACTGAGCTGTCATCATCTGTATCCAGTCTCTCGTTTTCGGCAGAACTAGTATCGCACGACTCATCATCCTCCCCAGCATCTGCACCGACACCAGAGTCCCGATCAGAGTCATCATCCGGCCCTGGGTCCTCGGTCTTCGGGGCCCGTTGAGGGGTATACCGGTGTGCCATCCTCCTCCCTTCACCAGGAGTGGCGTTTGACAAATCGTCTCATACTACAAGTGATGCACAAAGTCAGTCCAAGAACACAGAACAAAACCCACATTAGACATATTAACACCAAATGCTATGTAATTATGAAATAACTGATGTCTGATGAACGTCGATAACACAACAATAGAACGACGAAGACGAAGAGATGAACTCAACTTAACAGTCTAAAAACATTAAAGTGTAGTCCACAGGACGAGAACAGTTTGGATCAAATGAGCCTGTGTACGCCCGAGATCAGCAGGTCGCAAATACGACTTCATAATCAACAACTAAGCACTGCAGTTGAAAACGTTTTGCAGCCTTTAAGTTGTGCATTAAACATTTTACATCATCGGTTTGTCTCCAGGGCCTTTATCTCTACTGTGAACTAACGTTGTGGCTGTGAGACCACAGTTGCACAAAGACAACAATGCTATAGGTACGAAATAAGCATTTTACAAACATACAATTGTTTGGTTGAAATACCACCAATGTAGAAGAAGAGCATTTAATAAAATCGTCAACATCATCAATTCCAAGTCCTACACTGGTAGTATCCATGATCGGGAGCTAGTAGCTAATGCTAGGCTAATATAGCTGCAGGTATATGAAATAAATGCATCGCAGAATTGGGTGCGCAGCAATAATTCAAAACAGAAATTATTTCATAGAGTAAACGACAAATAACTACTAAGGCAAATACGTACCACGTAAGTACATCAGAAAATCAGTTAAACCGGTGGACATCTGCTAGCTAGCTAGCTAGATTAGCCAACAAACCGTGAATATCAAGTGGCGTTTAGAGAAACTCTTCGGGATAGTATTTCCGGTAAAGGATTTCAAAATAATATAAAAATATTAAATGTCGAAAATGTAATTTATTCAGACATCATCAACAATGGTCAATGTACAACTTCGTCAACAATGATACTTCAACATCAATGAAAAAAACAAATAGAACGCCACAAAAATATGAAAAACAGTAGCCCAGTATCTTTGGCCATTTCATCGGATGATAAGACAAACCAAAACAGTATTTACAGTACAAATGATTCCATCTTTTTCTTTGTTCTATAAATATACACACTGATAAATAATATATATAAATATGCATGTTCTTCCAGTTTATGATGCAAATTAAATAACACATTTTTTTCTTGTTATTCTTTTTAATTTGTCAAGTCAAATATATCAAATAAAAAATAATTAACTAATATACTTTTTTTGTTGGACATAGCATTTTATTGACCTCTTGTGTTTTACAAACCAAATGATAGCTCTATGCACGGGTATTTATGAAGATAATGTTTATCACTAAAATAATGATTATTTCTAATTTGGCAAACATCATTCTTCAAACTATAAAACTGCAGTTGGGACACAGAGTGGCAGGCAACTAAGTGGAAGCTATATTGAGGGCCAAGGCGTCAGCACTTCGAGGGTCTTTTACTCCAATGATGACGTCGTTGGTCCGTTGGGTGCTCTCCACCAAAGAAAGCAGATCAGTCCGTTCAACCTTGTGACCTTTGCTTTGGAGAATCTTGACATCTTCATCAAGAAACTGAGCTGTAAAATGAGAGAAACAGAAAAGGGAATATAACTGTGATTGCTGTGTCTTCCATTGTTGAATAATATCAATATTTAAATGTCAAATACAACAGTACACGTCATAATTTCAAAGAAAAATATTGTGGATGAATAGTCAATTTGATTGATGTCACCTAACAATACTTTGAAGGCCCTATACCTGATCTTTTTTTTTATTGCCAACAATGAAAGAGGAGGCCACTACATTAGTATTTTAGTTGTGGACCAAACTCATTTCAAAATTTCCTAACACATTTGTAGCATGTCAATTCTTCACAGGGACAAGTTTATGTATAGACGTGTTTCACACCTTGCAGGGTCACTGTCACAGAAAGGCAGATTACAACATTTAAAACAATACGCCTGGCACAACCTCCCATATATATATTTTATATATTAGGATTAAATAAATAGATTAGTCAGTTAAAAGCTAAGCTAAAAAGGTGGGTCTTGAGCCTGCTCTTAAAAACATGAACGTTCTTTGCAGCCCTGAGCTCCTCCAGCAGGTCGTTCCAGAGGCGAGGGCCGTAATACTGGAAAGACGCCTCACCATGAGTCTTTTTGTTGACTTTAGGAATAACTAGGAGACCCCTGCCGGAGGAGCGAAGGGGCCGTGAAGGTTCATAAGGTAAAAGCAGTTCTGAAAGATAAGAAGGACCAAGACCATTAAGACACTTAAAAACCATTAAAAGAACTTTAAAATCGATCCTGACACACACGGGGAGCCAATGCAGCGATTCTAAAACCGGTGTAATGTGGTCCCGCCTCCTGGTCTTCGTCAGGACACGAGCCGCCGAGTTTTGCAAAAGTTGTAAACCTGAGATACTCTTTTTGGGAAGACCAGAAAGCAGGGCATTACAGTAGTCGATACGACTGGTGATAAAAGCATGCATGAGCGTCTCCGTGTTGGCCCGAGAGAGAATGGGGCGGACTCTGGCTATGTCCTTTAGATGGTAAAAACCTATCTTTGTGATATTCTTAATGTGTGGAATAAACGCCAGCTCAGAGTCAAAGATCACACCCAGGTTCTTCACCTGTGAGGAAGGATTAATAGACAGTCACTGTAGTTTGGGTAAAAGTCTCTCTCTCTGGGCCTCAGGACCGATGATTAACATTTCAGTTTTGTCCTGGTTAAGCAAATATTTGAGTTTACAATATAAAATGAGGACACAAAAAATAGTCCAATTATTAGAAAGATATCGGCTTTTAAATGACATTTATAACACAAAAGACAAAAAAAAAAAGGCAAACAGATTAATTTTTTAATTAAGTCAAATACTAGAATCAACTAGAACTAGAATCATTGCAAAGGCAAAGTTCTTGTTTCATTTTTTAACATCAATTTCTTCTAAAGGCGAACTTCGCATCTCAAGTCAAATCTCGAGTCAAATTATTTTAGGTCATAATTAAATTTCCTGTATTACATAACCTCAATTAATTCAAACTTCATACCAGCACACACTCTGGCTTTTGCCTTCATGTAGCTGAATTAAAAAATAAAATGACTTACAATCCACCAAGAGGGTGTTGGGCTGCAGTTGTGGGTGGAGTCGCCCATAAGCCAAACTTTCATTCAAATCTATACGGGAAGACAATATATTCACCAGCACCTGAAGCACAAAAAGAGCACATAACATTTTATTTAAAAATATGTCTCATAAAATTAGAATGAAGAAACGTAAATGTAGAAAGTAAATGTAGGAAGTAAATGTAGAAAGTAAATGCCACAAAGAAGAATATGATCTCAATATGACAAGTTCAAAATGGGATTATGGCTGCACAAAGGGGAATGGAGACCCCAAAGTGTGCATAATTACTCAAATTTCAATTTAGCATGGTGTTATTGTGCTTCAATATCATTGTATGAAATTAAAACAACTCACCTGTGCAATACCACTGAGCGCTTTTTCTCCATTAGAAGATCCAGCAGCCACATAAGTTCCACACAGCCCCACAGCAGGTCTCACTACAGTGGGCATAAGGAAGGACGATGGCCTCTTACCAGGCTGAGGGCTGTTATGCTGCAAACAAACCCATAGTAGATAACATGAAACATGTTCCAAAAGTGTGAAAGTGCATGTATTTCAGTACTGCTAATTATTTGGTGAGGTTGTTTTTTTTGTTGCACATAAAACAAGCATGATTACCGGGTTTGGCGCAGAGCTTTCCGTTTTATTGGGCCAAGAGAAGTCCAAAATCTGGCTGTTTAACAGGATTCCAGAAGGAGTCACTATCCCACTGCCAAATGGTTTGTTCAGAGAGCTAAAGACACAAAATGTATTCAATTTGACCATTTAATAAAAGGGTTCCATATGTCATAATAAGAACCACCAAGGCAGATCTCATGAGAATTTGAGACTGCCGCATTGTTAAATAGAGTTGTAAACCTTTCCTGATGAGGACTCAAGTGATCTGCTAACTAAACTAAAATAAACCTTTAACAAACATGCACAATCAGATGAATCATTTGGAAAAAAGAGCTGCTTATTTGTCCACAGTCCCATGGCATTTCCCCACACGGAAAAGATACTACCCTGGCCCTAGCGGCTGTTTATTCTGAAAAGGTGGTGACCGCGGTGCAGCTGGTGATGCGCACACCCTGCATCTCTCCCTCAAAATGAATCAGCTTCTTTTAAAACCCCTGTGAGCCCCACAACTTGTCTGTGCTTCACTTTTCTTTGTGTAGTTTTGGTGAGCACTAGATTGGGGATGTTTGGTGAAAATACCAGCGCCATGACTGTGAAGAACTTTGCTTATTTCTACCGTTGAGTTGGCGACACCGCGCTAATAAAGCCCCCCCTCCTCCACTCTGAGCAAACAGACGCACCACAGCTGTTCATATGCAAAATACAGAAGTACAACGACCTTTTTTGAAATGTGTGTCCAACATAAGCAGAAGAATAGCAGTCTACCAAAGTCAGAGATTAACCGTGTGCACTGTTTGTAAAAGGCTACACAGACTACATAAGGGCTATCCATGTGCCTTAAATATATAGTATCATTTTCCAAGCAAAGCAAAGTGAATAATTATAACAGATTAAATTGGTAAATTGGGAGACCTCATAATTGATACAATAACGTCATCTGGTCCCATCACCGCGACTTGTGCAGCTCCAGCTCCTCCTTCTAATGCGAACATTTGGGTGTAGTGATCAGCAGGAAATGTTTGGGAATCATCAATCATCTGGCGAAACTGGGAAGCCTGTGGTTTGCTTGGGGGGAAAAAATATATGCAAGTATTAAAATAATGAACTCTACAAATTCTTATAGCACCTGTGGCTGGTTCACTAAGGTTTTGGACTGCTATTGACAGATGCCATGCCACTAAAGTACAGCTTTGGATATGCAAAGAGATGACCAATCCTGTCTGGCCATTTTTTCCTTTTAACACTCTAATTTAATATAATCTGTAATCCACAAACAGAAGCCAATAACAGTATTATCAACTTCGTGCCAGAGATTTCATTGGTGTACATTTTGCATTTCACTGCCATGTTTGATAAACTTACCTCAACATCTTGGCAACAGTTTCAGAGACCGAAGTGTCAAACATGGGATCTCCAATCTCACTAGCCAATGCCAGAGCAATTTTAACAGACTGAAAGAACAAATTATTTGTATTTCAATCAAAGGCGGCGCAACTTGAAATTATACGGGAAAATTCAAGGTACTTCTGCAATCCAATGGAGGGTGCTCTGTCTGGGAAGTTGATTGGTAATATTGTAGCCTTCCAGAATGTTCAATGCAGTGATCAAAGCAACGCCTGCATGAGGTGCTGGAGATGCGATCACATGATGCCCTTTAAGATTGTGAAATACTGTATTAGTTAGAGACAAATGCAGCTAAATAACTATATTGGCGTTTGAAGTGCAAGCTAGATACACATATTCACATTCTTTTTTTTGTGCAGAATCATTACATGATCAACACAACTGTATTTACCTTGATAATTTATCTCCGCTGGTTTTCGTAAAACTGTGGTGTAATTTCCAAGGTCCTCCTCAGTGAGCACTCCACCTTTCTGTTGCACCTATGCAAAACCAATAGATTAGAGCATGCAAATGATCTAAGCATTCACGGACCAGCGATGTATACTGTAGCAGAGAGCAGAGATTTGGTGTGTTGGAAAAAAGTACAAGGTTTGGACACAGAGATAAGATGTTTTATGAGCTTACAGAATGTCACCTTAAAATGGCAGTCATTAAAATGGTATCTTACTGCAGTGACTATTTCACGTGTCAGGTTCCCACTGTAGAACTCAGTTGTGCCCTTTATTGCAACAGCGTCCAAGGCGGCTGCCAAGTCCAGCCTCCTGCTGAACAACCCCTGAAGAGGAGGCTGACCATTTGAAAAAAACAAATCTTCAAACGCTTTGGACATGTTCTTGTTCTTGGCATCAGCAAGAGCTTGTGCTACAGAAGAGACACAATAAGGTCAAGTTAAGTTAATATATTCTGCTCTGATTTATTCTTAGTTGCAACTGAAAATCTCCAGCCTGCTATGCAAAAATTACAGCGAAATTTAATTGGCATAATGCGTAAGCATGTCTTATCATGGATAGTGCTTTTGAACAGATATAATTTAATAGCATAAAAATTAGATCATTATTTCTTACCAAGCTCATGAGTAACATTAAACCCATTTCTGGCAACGTCAGCTGCCAAAGTGACGACATCTTTCCATGGCAGTCTGTAGCACAAATTACATAAGTTACAATCAAATACAATATCTTTGGCATGTAACACAACAATCTTCACATCTAATGCATATAAGACAAAGAGAGCAATTAGTTGGCTCATGTGACAGGTGAAAGCCACAAAGCCACTATAATTATTAGACAGTAATGGTGGAGCTAAATAGCAACTGCTTTAAATAGCCATTTAATTATTTCCTCCCCTGTGTGCAGGCAAGAGAAAGCAGTAGGCTGTAGAGGAACTAACTAGAGATATTCAATAAACTATGGTGAATGAACATACAGTAATTGGTAGGAGATCTTGTGCAATTTACCTTCCATATAACTGGTGAGCTTGCTTCATCCCACTCAACATACCAGGGACTCCGACCAACAGGCCCGGCTTATGGGTAAATGAGATTATTTGGAACAATTATTTTACAATTCATTTGGATGACAGCTTACGAATATAATAAAATATTTAAAAAAAACAAGGTTTTACATTAGTATTCAGATTTGCTTGAAGCATAATTTCATTGACAGCTGAGGGAGAGGTTTCTCTGAAGTCAATCACTCTTGTCTCATTTTTGCGGATTTCATGCACCAGCATAACACCGCCACTGCAGAAGACGGATAGTACAGTTTATCAAAATGTCAGTGGCAAGAAAATTTGAAAAAAAAAAAAAGTGAATTACTTACCCGCCTATACCAGAAGTGTGTGGGTGGACAATGCCCAAACACAAAGCAGCAGCAATAGCAGCATCAACACTGGATCCCTGCTTTTCCAGGACTCCAAGCCCAAGAGAGGTGCATTGGGCAACATCTGTCACTACTGCTCCTTGCTTAAAGACCTAGTTACAGACAAATAATTGGCAATTATTTTGTCCCACATTTACAATGATCTACAGAACAACACTGTAGCAATGTCTGTGGTCCACCATAATTAAGGATATGCAGTTTATTTACCGTAAAAATGTCACAAAAATATCCCAAATCAAAGAAATTTATGCCACTTAATCTGACAAGTTTTAACCAAGTTTATTTACCTGAGGGTCTCCAAAGTAGATTTGGACAATGAGAGCTATAGTAACACCGGTGGCGAAGGTGAGACAAGCTGTGACGATGACGGTGAGTCCGTCCCGCTGGCAGGCACACTCCTGGGTAAACGGGTCAGAAATGGTCTCCCTTAATGAATCATCATCATGAGGGGCTAGATCTGATGCGGAGGAGGGGAGGCGCTGCAGCCGAGCCGACTTCAAGAATAAGTCTGGATCTGGGACATAATGGGTTAACAGATATTGAATCAATAACAAAACATGTACAATTAATTCCAACATGAGCAGTGTGAAAATATATTGTCCCCATGAGGAAATTCAATAGCAGGGGTAATAAAATACACAAAGAGAAGAATGACCAAACATACCCAAACACTGACAACATGTAAAGAACATGCCTGAGCTCAAACCATGCTGCATAAACCTCAATGTTTCAATTGTGTTCAAATTGTTACCGACGTTCTGTAATATCCCTCTCTGACAGACCAGCTTAAGAAAATGGAAAAATAACATCAGCTTTGCTTGTTTAATTGACTGCCTGGTCCTGTTTATCGACAGGGCTGGGCACCTGTACCATCGACCTGAGGAAAGCAGCTCAAACTCTCTTAACAGAGGATGTTTTGAGTCCGATAATATTTTATCTAAGTTATCCAGAGCAAATAAATGTCCCGCACACCCTTCAGAGGAGCACCTAGGATTATTGCAACAGTACTTTTTTTTTTAAGAGAGTTCTTTTCCGCCCCAGTTAGTGCTGGTGCTTCACAGCAAGAAAGTCCTAGGTTCAATCCCCGAACAGGGCTCTTCTATGTGGAGTTTGCATGTTCTCCCCATGTCAAAGAGGGTTTCCTCCTTGTACTCCAATATCCCCTACCACTAAAAACATGTACAATAGGCCAGCATGAATGACATCTGTCTGTGACTGAGTAAACGGTGGTAGAGGGTCCGTTGGCGCAGATGTGTGCAACTAACAAATCCCCAACACTATGTGAAGTGCTTAGGGTAACTTCTGTCATGTGAAATGCACTATAGATAATACAGCAAACAAGAACAACATAAAATAGACTTTTCACATGTACCTGTGTGTTATGTTAAATGCCAACAGGTATTCTACACATCTGTAAATACAATCCCGCTGTTGTTCTGTGTGAAATTGTTGTCTACCATATTTCACTTTATATTGTTTATCTTATTTATTTTAATATTCTTTATGCATGTCCCTATGGCCTTACAGTTTAAAGTTTTATAGCTTATTTTTGTCTAAATTCTGTTTTATATGTTTTATGTTGCACGTCTGCGGCGAGAAATAATCCTAGTTTGTGAAACTGTTCTCAAACAATAGCAATAAAAACTTCTTTATTGCGATCCGATTTGAATCACGATACTCAGGGGCCGATCCGATACGCATTGCGATACAGTAAGCAATTAACATGTTTACCTTCAAATGTGTAAAAAAACATACCTTCATTTCTCCAAAGTTTATAAATCGATACTTGAGTTTGCAGCAAAAAGTATTCATACACAAGGCACTTTGAATTGCCTTGTGTACGAATTGTGCTCTACAAATAAACTTGCCTTGCCTGCCTTGCCTATTGCGATCCAATCCGATACTTCATTACGCTCTGTTACTAGTAGTTTATGTATCCATGTCTTGGCATTGGTTTAATATTCATTCCACAATCATTTATAAGTTAATAAGTCATAGACAAAATAATAATTTTAGAGATAATTCTATATTTAATGGTAAATGGACTCAACTTATATAGCGCTTTTCTACCTTTATCAGGCCCAAAGCGCTTTACAGAAGCAACCAGTCACCCATTCACTCTCTCATTCATAGACCTGAATATAATACTGAATATAATAATAAATATTACTTTTTAACATATACGAAACAAGACATGAAAAAAGACTTGAAAATGTGGCCATACCGCCTTTGCTACGCCCAATCCCGTCAGATCGTCAGACCTTGGAAGCTAGGCAGGGAAGGGCCTGGTCGGTACTTGGATGGGAGACCGTATGGCAAACTGGTTGCCTTGCTTCCGTGAGTCTACCCCAGGGCAGCTGTGGCTACAATAGCAGCTTACCTCCGCCAAGTATGGAGTGAATGAATAATGCAATGTAAAGCGTCTTTGAGTGTTCAGAAAAGCGCTATTGTTATGATTATTAAAATGACTGAACTCTCTGGCACACCTGTTTGTCAAATAAATCTTACAATTGGCACAGACAGTTGGGAAGCAACTGTATACCTGTTGTGCATTCCACAATGGTGACAGAGAAAACAGAGAAACACATAAGAAACCTACCTGTGTCTTGCTCGCTAAGAACATTGTCCTCTTCTTTGCGGGATTTTAGAACATTTTCCCCACTATGCAAGTCGTCCTCTGGTAATCTGGGGAAACTTGTGATGCTCATGTAATCCACAGGAGAATAGGCACTTCCCAGGTTTGTCTCTGGACTGGGCTCTTTCTCTGCCACACTGGGATTGCCTGACACAATGTCAGAAGCATGGCTGTACATGTTTGCTTCAGATTATTTCACAGCCAGAGTTGAGAAACTGAGATTCATTATTTTAGTGATTAACCACCATCTCCACGGGCTCTTATAAGAGGGTAGAGCACTTACATGAGACTAATGTGATAAGATATGAATAATGTATGTTGATTTCTATAAAAGCATCACACAGAAACTCCTAACATAAGAAGAAAGGTGTGGGTGCGTGGCTTCAGTGATGATGCAGTTCCATTTTGGCGTTCACCTGTCGAGGACAAATAATATTTTAACACACGTCACTGGTTGTCAATGGCTTAAAAGCTACCTTTCAGTTTCCTCGTGTTAAACAAATAAAAAGCAGTCACATTTACAACACAGTGATAGTCCCTTCCGCAAATATTTACTGACGATTACATAGAGCGCAAGTACGAGCACTGTTTGCGTTACGAGCTAGCCTATCCATCTTTCTTAACACACAGATTATAAAACTGAAAGAAGCAGCCACGTCGTTGTAAAGTCGTGTTCGCTTACCGTCGTCACCGGTGCTGACAGTGTGGCCGTGAGGGGGGGCACCGGTGTAGCCTGGTCACTCACGCCAGGGATTGTTGATCGGGAGGAGATTTTAAGAAACGAGATGACCCGAGCCGCGGTCACGTGGTCACTGTCAGCCAATGACAAGGCGGAAGGGATGTCGCTCACCTGACGCTGCCTCACCATAACGCAGCCTCATGTATGCTCACGAGCAGTAAATAAAGGCCAGATTTAACATAACGTGTGAGCTGATGTACACTTGGCAAACAGACCAGCACCGGCTCGGTCCTCCCTGAGAAATGCATAGGCCCATATGTATATAAAGGCCTACATCTTTAGCCTAAATGTGACTATAATTTAAGTCAACATTCAACGTTTTAAAACCTTTCCCCCCCAAAAAAACATGACAAACAGCAAGATACCTGCTTTAGATTTTTCAAAAAGCGTTAAAATAGGTGTGATGGTGCAATTATCTTAAGTCCAGTTTCTCTTCGAAGTAGTTGAACAGGTTTAAATCAGGTTTTCAAAAGACAGGCTTTACTCCAATTACCGCCTCCTCCCATCCCAGCACTCACCTGAGGCTCGACTATGGAGAGCCGTCCGTCTCAACTTCACCAGGTTTTTTTCTGCTGGTGGGGGATGTTTTTTATAGCCTACTAGGAGTAACATATTACAAATATATTACTTTTTTCAATAACAGCCTATGGACCTTAACATATTACTGGGAGGAAAAGGAAATGGCTTTGCTTGGTGGCATTATTACTATTTCAAAGTAGTGTTGCTCAGCTACATTTATGACACAGTAATATGTAATACAAACATAGGCTACTACATGTTTAAAGCTGTAACTAATATAGAATATATTACAATTTCAAAGTAACTTGCCCAACACTGCCTACAAGCAGCCTTATTGAAAGGGCCTTATCTATTTCAAGCAGTTAAAGATGTTGTTTCTGTTGTTGGTTGTTTTTAACATTTTTAAACTCCCTTTAACAGATTGTGATTATCAGGATTATATATTAATATTAAAATGAATTTGAGAAGCATTCTATCACATGTAGCCATCTCTCTTGGAGGGATTTTGTTTGGCAGAAGGAGATGATACTGAATAGGCCTTTTAAATATAAGGATTTAGGAGTCACGGATTTGAGCAGGAACACTGATGTGCAGATTGGTGCCTTATAAGCCTTCAGAAATATTTAGCCCAGTGTTAGTTAAAACTTTCCGTGGGCAATTAATTCACATCTAGTGGTGGCAGACTTTTATGTTTACCGACCCCTGTCTAATATAGGCTAATGAAGCCCTGCAAATGAATGACAACTCAAGATTCAGGCACAAACCTGAGCATTTATTGTTGTTGTTTTTTTGGCGGGTACCTGTGTTCTCTGAATGAATGATGGAAAACCCATCTGTTGGTTCTTGCATAGGTCTTGCCTGTCAGTGGACAAATACCCACTTGTAGGGATGGAAAAGTCAGTACATCACAAAAACCATGCAGAAAGTGAAAGGCACAATCACCATACATATCAGATACACCAATTTTTGTCTCTATAGAGCTAATACGGGGAGAGGTGTACTTATTTAGATGTAACATGGGTCAATCCCAAGTCTATTAAGCTGCCTTTATAGCACAACATAAATGAATCTCCCCAAACATTCGACGCCTTGAAAACATCTCATTGGTGAACTGTGGTAGAAACTATCTGGAAGGGTACAAGCATAATCTATCGTTATATTAGTTATTATGATACATCTATTAAAAAAACTATCCCTTGCCTCATAGTTCTCTTTTTCTTGTATATCGGAAAAGCTTACAGAGTGAGCAATACCTCTCCCCTTTACTCATACCTTTCATTAGCACACAACATATGTAACAACAAACAAACAGAAAAATAATAAAATCAATGAGACTCAAACTGGGATTTTCAAATGGAAATTGCTCTAAAGTGACTGGATGTGCACAAAACAAAACTTCTTATTGGGCTTGCCCCTTCACCAAATGAAATGTGCGTTTAACAAAAACGATAAAATATTGCTGGGGTTCAGATGACATAGGCTCAGTCAATGGGCCATAGTAATGGAGATGTGGGGTAGGTAAAATTCCTATGTTGACTTTAATATAAGGGCAATTTGTTAATTTTCTTTTTGGAAATTTCTAATGAAAATACAATATAATCAATGGAGAAGACAGGGTCTTGCATCAGAATGACAACACTCATATCACAAAGACATTTTTTTCTCTCCATTTCATTTTCATGGAAATGCCTAACGGCTGTGAATGACACAAGATGTATTTCTTGCCCAAAAGAAGGAACAGACACGCACTACACAGAGAAGATTATGCTAGAACCACACTGTGTATCCTCTCCAGCCTTCATAGAAAGGTGCAGTGCTAATTGGACCCTGTTGGGGCAGTGTTGCCTATGGCACGTCTCTGTTAGTGCTGTTTTGAGGAATTAGGTCAAAAGACACAGCTTTGGCCTGGTGATGAGCACAGAGGTGAGGCAGTCCCATCAGACACAACTTGGTGGACTCAAGTCCTGAGAGGCTTTTTAAGGGAGCATTATAATATTTTCTATATACATTTATAAGAGGAAAAATTAGCACTATATATTTTAAAAGCAATCAATGTGCTAGAACTCCTTTTCACACAGTTTGAGTCAAACAAAAATAAAATCACAACGAAATACAAGCACACAGCACACAGCTAAAACTCACAAAAGTATGACAGTGCAAACATACATCCATGTCTCAAATAATTTACAAACTTTAGTATACACTTAAGCACCATTAATTGTATATTGTTTTGAATACATAAATTAGACCTTTAAGTGGACACTGTTCAGGCTGGATGGTAAGACAAACACAGTGTTGAGGGGGCGTTGACAACGCATTTAAACAAATTTGCCTTTGATGCAGTCTGAGGCTCTCATGATGACCCCTTCCATTTAGTCACAGCACAGCTGGATGGACATACGCATGTGCTGGGCACTTGGCTTTAGACACTAAAATAATCATGCTGTGTCTCTGGTTTAACATTAAAGTGTCAACTTTTTCTTTGTCTGATGGACACTTTGAGATGGAAAAAGAAAAAGACAGCAAATTAACCTTGACAAATATTGCATAAACAAAACAAAATAAAGAGTCCTTCAAATACCGCTCCACACCTACAATTTCTTGTCACACCTGTCAACCCCAAAGCAAATCAGAGAATTAGGATAAATAAAATAAAGTTTTTAGTAACGTTTTTAACTTGGGGTTTGTATATCTCTTTCTAAGATCCATCTAATTTGAATCCACTTTCTCTGAATATCAATAAATCCAGCTCAATACTCTTTAGTCAGTTTTGTCTATTCACTTCACCATGCACGACTTGCTCTTCTCCCTCTAAATGTGAGAAGAAATCTCTGAATATGATTTTATATTATTCTTGCCATAACATTTTCCACATTTTCCATACAGGCAAATATAAAAAAGAGTCTCCCTCACACACAAAAAGCAGTATTTCTTCTTCACTAAACCCATGTTTAATATTTGCTGTCTCTTTCTCATTTCCACCAATATGGTGTCAATCTTACTAATAAATTACCAGTATGTTGGTTTCTAAATATTTTGTTCTAAATTTTAAATCTCAGTGATATACATGCCTAGATAAAAATAAAGAAGAATGTTTCATTTTAAAAGAATAGAACAGAAGAATGTAAACTCTTTTTTTGTATTTTTTTTTTATGAAGTAGACTTGGTGTTGGATACTGCAGAAACTGGGGGAAAAGAGGGCATATAACTGAGTGTTAATTGTTATTGTTTGCTTTTGCTAAAAGCAAAATTAAGCATATAATTTGAGAGAAAAATCTGTGGATTAACAAGTTGAATTGTGTCTTGCAGTGAATTGCTAATGCCCTCTGAAAAACACCACCACCTGGTGGCTGCGGGGTTTAATGGCAGACGTTGCGCTTGCTGGGCTGGTGAAGGAAGCCGCTTCTAACATGAGCAGCATGACGGGGAACCTGCTCTCGGGTGCGATTTTGCCGCTGAATGTGATTGCGTCCAAGGCGGCGCCTCTCAATGCGGGCTTTGCTGCGCTGAACTCTAGCAACTTGGGTGACCTTGGCCAGGGTTCCAGCCTGGGCTGCTGCTCCACGACTCACTCTGGTGGGCAGCGTGGTGCAGGTGGCAGGGACTGCTGCTGGTTCAGCTACTCTGCTGTAGCAGACAATAAACAAAATGGTAGTCCATCACAGTCATTTTCAGCCAATATTTTTAAAAAATATATAATTTTACCTCACACTGCCCACCAGGCTAGCCATGCTCTCCTCTCCCACAACTGACAGGTTGCTGCTGGATGCGAGGCCTGTGCTGTTCTGGGACACATAGACAGACATGCTTGGATGTTCAATGAGCAGGTCCTCCATGGGACTGGCCTCAGCGGTGGCTCCCTCTGCAGTGAAACAGGGGGGAGGGGTAACAAACCAACTCTCATCCATGCAGCCTCTCTCTGAACCTGTCCTACTACTCCCACTGCCTCTACGTTCACTACCAGAGCCAGGGGATACTGATGGGGTAGAGAAAGTTGGAGACTTGGGTGTGATGACACCCAGACCTGATGGAGTAGCACTACAATACGAAGTGGGGTCTGCTGCTCTCCTTGTGCGGCCTTTGTGTGCCCTGCGCCACTTGCAAGGTGGGTTTGAGACTGTTGCAGAGCATTCAGTCCTTGGGATTGAGTCTGTATTATTTAACTCATCACTGTTTGGAAATGATGGCACAGAAAGACGGGACTTGTTCTCATCTTCCACCTGCATCATGCACTCAGCCTCCACTGAACACAGTTAACACAGGTAGAGATGAGAGGGATGAGAAGGACCAAAAACAGGGGTGGAAGGGATGATATGGTAATAATTAATCCCATAGAAAGTTGGGAGAGCAATTTTCAGAGGGGACAACAGGCGCACATGCACACATACAAGTGTGGGCAAAATATAAGGGTGTTGTTGGACATTTGAGGAGAGAAGAGGGTAAAGGGTAAAGAAACACAAAAATAAAAATAAAATGTTATTAGTTAATAATACCAGACGGCTCAGAGCAGGCACATAAGCCTAATTTGAAAAAAAAAAAGAAAAAAAAGAAAAAAGTATTAGGTCTTATTGGCATTTGTCATTACTGTCTTGGCCCTTCCATTCTGTATCACCATTCAGGAAAACCCTTGTGACCTTCTCAGAGAAAAATCCTTTCTTAGCCTTCCCAAACCTAGACGAACTCTGTCACTCACTCACCAGGCAGGTTGACAATCATCCAGCCCTCCTCGTCTGCCTCCGTCACACAGGGGTTGGGTCCATTGATCTCAGCCGCCACTTCCTCCACTTCCCCAAACAGCATGTTGCTTAAACGCTGAAACATGATGAGTTGATGTAGAAGAAGGTTGTCCTCTCAGAAAAATCTGTAGCTGCCTTTGCAAAGCGTATTTGCGTTTGCTGATGTTTTTTTTTTTATCTTTGTCTCCTTTTCTTCCCTTGGAGCCCTTGGCTGGATCTGGGATTGGGACGCTTCAGTAGTGCAAATGTAAGGTTTCACTTGGTTTCACTTTGATGCAAAGGCCTAAGGAGACAAATCGAGAGAAGTGGTGATATACCATCATTGCATTGTCTTTCATATTCCAAGTAGAAAATTGCAATAACATTACACTGAGCAAGTAAACAGGAAGAAAACACAAACACCGGTGACTATCTCATAAAGCGGGAGTTTAAGTTTTCTTTCTCTCCCTTAAATATTGTTTATCTTTATTATAAAGGGGGCATTGTCCACCCACCCCAGGACATTAATTACTAATGGAGCAGGTGGACAGTGCCCTAGCCCCCTTCCCGAGGGACTAACTCTGGAACAGCCATCAGCACTGTCCAGACAGATGGACTGGCACAAGAAGCGGAGGAGGTGATACAAGGGGGTCTGACAAAAGTTGAAGATGTGTCTGGTCTGTCAGGCCCAAAAAAACAAAACAATGTGTGATTCCAAATATCAATCAAACATAAGCGTAGAAATATGAATGCAATATTTCAGACGATGCATAACCCAGTATGTTATAACACCGTGGGAGGGACGGATTCTAAATATAGTTGGACACTGGCTTAAAAAAACAGGAAAGGCGGAGCGCTGTGGGCGGGGCCTCGCGGAATGAAAACAAGACATTGATGACGTTGTGCGCTTTGGGCGATAGAGGGCTCCAGCTTTCAGGCTTGGTCAGGGAGAAAAGTGTCTCCATAGGATTTCTCCAAAACGAAGGATTTGGCATCGAATATAATGTTAAATGTTGTGTATGCGATTAGCTGCGAGATTATCTAACTGTCTATCGATGAACGTCGATGTTTTGGGGGTAGATTATGCTGTCTCTTTCTCTAAACCGGGTAATGAAAGGCGCATATCGTCAATGTTTACAAAGAAAATACCTGAAATTTGAGCAGCCTTTGCAAAGACATGACACGTCAATCGTCGTCCAAAGACAAATGACTCGGACATTACGTAGGATATCCAGGTTAACGTGAGTTATCCGTGTAAGCTCTGCAGCTGAAGGGTCAAAGCAATGACAGTGGGCTAAGCAGTAAATGCACGGCATAAATAAACAAAAGGGCTCAGTGCTTTGGGCATTTATCGACTGTTTTGAACACAGTGCGACGATACAGTGTCCACTTCAGGCGGACAGACTAAAATTTGCCAGAATCCTACAGTTAGCCCCCTGCTTCACAGAGAGGGGGAAAAAAACAAGATCAACATCCGCCATCGACTTGACTCCACATCAGCATTTGGTGCAAATCGAAGAGCAAAGGTTCATGTAGGACACAAACACGTATAGCAGATCTATTTATCATTTGTTTCAATATGGGGGCGTCGAAAACGAATAATATTGTAGGCTATGTTTCAAATGTGTGTGGCCTAAGACACGGTCCCTTTGATTATGAGCCATCCATAAGGCTGTCATAATCTAATCATTATGTGTGGAATAACCGGTTAATAACACGTCAAATTATATGTTCTTTTGCACCATTGTATGAAATGGCTTCAGTGTTACAGAGAGCTAAGAGTGACAGGTGTATTTCGATCGCTGTCAAGACACAAACAAGAATAAAAGAGTGAAAGGTAAAGGCACTTACCTGCCTTTGCAGTATTTTTCAAGTTGTAAACGATGTGACACAAAATATAAACAATAAGAGCTCTTAAAGCATAGCCTTAGATAGCCTTTACAAGAGGTAGTTAAAACACTATATTACAAAAATAAAAGGCTTTCTTCTTAGAAGAAGGGTTTCGTGTAAATACTTTACACTCTTTTTAGATCATAACATCTGCAGCTTTTCCTTCCTTTTCCTCCTATTTTCTTGCTGCAGACTTCTGTTTATTGCTGCCTCCAGCTGATCCTTGGATCAGAATGTAGAGCGCACAAAACAGCTGATTGTGAGATCACAATACCTCAAGCCCCGCCTTTCTCCGCCCATCACGAATAAACCAGCCAATCACAATATTACACAAGCTACAAGCGCAGAATCCAGGCAACAGAGTGGGGGCAGGGCGACAAGCGCTGTCAACACAGATGGAGAGACTTTAGCCATAGACAGATACTCGATCAGCCTATGCTTTCACCTCTCATACACTATAATACAAGGCGGGGGGTGGTAAACTGATGGCTGATCGAAAACCTGTTTCTTATTTGTATTTTTGACCAAAAATAGTTTGTGCCGTGTGAATGGGATCGCCTAGCTGACTTGAGCACTATCCTTCTGGATCAATAAATGCTACTGTATATCTATCCATCCATTGTACTAGAATAATGTTTTCTCGCGTGTCCACGGTGTCAACTCCCATTTCGCCTGTCAGGGATGACATTCAACAATTTTCAGACTGGCTACACATGCAAATAGGCGAATTCAATACCATTTACATAACAAATCAGAAGAAAGTGAACCCTCGCCTATGTTATGTAATATCTAACCTGTGTTCCATTGTAACAACAGCAGCTGTATATTATTAATTCAATAAAAAAATATCTAGACACAGCTTTTGACAATATGCTTATAATACAGTATTTTAGGAATGTGCTTTATATGTGTGTTCAAGGGGTTCAAACTTGAGGGCAGAATTCAAAGACGCCACACACCCATGTTGTATTATAAGCACAGAAAGGGCTAACTTCCCGCATAGACAGTGCTGGCTTTCTAAAGAGGTAGATGATAAGGTTTCAGCTGATACAGTTACCAGGTGCTAGGCAACTTACGCAGTGACAACCACATTTTAACTTTTGAGTAATGATATCTAAGCCCCCATAGCTCACACAATACACACAGTTTACAAGGACAGTCAGCGACAGTACGTTCATGTTGGTGTTATTAACAGATAACAAACATAAGGGAACTTGGAGTCCCTGTTCCACAGTATTTCTGAAGCACACTCAAGTTAAAGGTGTCCATATATTTGGAAGAGCACATTTCACATAGCTACCAATGCACAAGAATAGACCAAGTTAACCCCCTTTAAATTTCTCAATTCTCAATTGTTTCTAGAGCATGTTGGTAATTTGCTTTACAGAATTCCCATAGATTTCCAGTTTCCAGTTTGTAAAATAGGTTAAAGGTCATGCAGTGCCTCCCTCTGTCTCCCTCTGCATGGCTATGATTATGAGTGCAACTTGTTCTACTGCATGTGCCCTGACTCCTAACACTTACATTGCTAACAAAAGAAATACAAAGTAATTCAATGGACACTAGATTGAAGTTGAGACTGCTTTGTTTGTGGTTAATGTCTAAGGTGTGGACACGTTGGTCAGTGTGTTGATCATTGCAACAGGGAGCAAGTTTATAGGTTTGTGGGGGGTTGGTAATGTCAAGCACCCAAAAGTTTCATTATCGATAAGGTAAACAGAGCAAGTCATATTAGGTCGTGGCCACATTAATGAGGGCATTCATTTGTATCGACTCACTTTCTGGTGCCCTTGGGCCTCACTTGGCTTGCATAAGTTGCTGCAAGCAGGTGATAAGACTGAAGCCTGCTCCAGGAGTATTGCATTGATTACCAGTCGTGCCAGAAGAGTGCTCTTAGCTATATTGCAAAACGATTATTATTATTATTATTATTATTATTATTATTATTATTTAAATGCTTGTGTTTTCCATTTGCAGCCCCAGGTGCAAACCATGCTCCGGCAGTGGTGGAAAGTAAAGTAAAAAGTACAAATTATAGGTACTTTTACTTCACTTAAGTAATTTTTATGATGAATACTTTTTACTTTTACTTTTACACTTTTACAGGGTCTACATCTTAGAGCCTGTATCTGTACTTTCTACTCAACTACATTTTTAAATTGGGTAAAAACCTCTCTAAGATTAACTGGTTTGCTTCCAGTTTAGTGGTTTACTCCTTTAGACCTTGTTTGGATCTGGTTTAGTTTTTGACCTGGTTTAGTTCCTGTTTTTGACCTGAGTTAGTGGTTTACATGTTTAGACCTGGTACATTTTTGGTCCTGTATTTGCACTTTTACTGAAGGGGGTCAACAAACTGGAGTGATTATTGTTCTATTTCAGAGACAAAAAAACATCTTAGTATATGCGCTGTTCCCAGTAAACTTAATATTATTATTATTATCATTATCACTAACAAGACATGGCACAAGACTCTAACACCAATATTACACTGTAAATGACCAGAGCAGTGTATTTTCCTCTCAGGGGAAACCTGGGCCAGAGCATTTTAAGCTCCACTGCAGCTCAACTGTTGTGCCTGTGTCTAATAAGTTGGTCCCTATAAGGCCAAAGCAAACAGGGTCTGAAGTGGTGTCCTTGGCAAGAGTGTACAAAAACCTGGGGACGTGCTGTGCTGGCAGTAGGTGAACTACTCATTTAGGAGACCTGAATATCAGAACAAACATACATAAAAAAGGTGTTCTACAAGTGTTTTGACTATGACTATGGTATTGTTGTGTCATGGCTCAACAGTTTGCCTAGGGCTAAAACTAAAACTGGCTACAAAGTTGAGCTAAAATGGATAAAAGATGTTTGCGCACACACACCCTTGTGTGCCTTCACTACTGCAGTCAGAGCTCCACCAAAACATGACCTAGTGCTCCAGGTTAAAAATAGCACAAAGCAAGGATTAAATTATAAGAAAAAATCCACACAGACAAGCAAAGTGATAGGAGTGTTTTTCATTTAAAATTGCAGAGGTTGATGTTTGGTGAATGGTGGTCAAAACGGAAAATATTAGAAAGTTCAAGAGTCAAAAGAGCACCGTACCACAGTGTAATCTTCTGGAATTCAAGGTTAAGAGGGTGCTGGCATAGTGCATAAGATTATATAACTTAGGGTAATAAAAATATCCTCATCTTGCTGTCACATTACTATTCACCTCGTCTCAGATTCAACTAGGAGAACTGTTCACTCAGCTGTACTGCTTGAGTTTGCATGTTTGAGATCCCAGACTCAATCTCATCTCACTTTCTTTTTTTTTTGCTAAAGAAAGAGAACGTTTTTAAACTCATTTCATAAACAGCCAGGGCTTAACGTCCTCTGCTTTTTGCTCAGGTAGTAGTGTTAGCAGACATATTATCTGCTGTGAAACTGGACCAGTCCGAAGAACAAGTCCAGACATGTACTATTTAGATGACTGAAGGGATACTTTGTACAATATCACATATAATTCTGTTTAGGAGTCAGTAGGTCTGAATAATATGCAGTAATTAATACTGAGTGTCGTGTTGTGTGTCCTGGCTTGACTGTGTGTGTGTGTTTTTTTAACTGTAATTTAAACAGGGTAGTCTCTGCCCAAGAGTTATATTGTACATGTTTTTACATTCAATGGTTCCACTGTTGGAGCATTTTAAAAAGCTCCTCAAAGTCTTATGAGAAAACTATATTGTGATTGTTTGCAAACTTTCCCTTTTATAGGCTACTGTAGGCCCCGCCGCTCTTGTCAAGGACCCTACAGTAACAATTATAGTAACGTTATATTTCTGGTCCTTGTCTGCTCTCTAGTGAAATAATGTGATATTGCTTCTTTAAAATCAAACAAGACACTGCTGTTCTTTATGTGAACACAAGATGGAGCCAATTGCACAAGGGGCGTAGCCAGAGGTGACTGTAACGCACAGAGAAAAAAACACCTTTGGATTCACAGTTCAGGCAGCACATGAATGGAACAGAATACCTGTTTCTATTAGGGAAGCAGTCACAAATAATACATTTAACACACTGAAGAAAGTGGCCTTAAAGCATTCGTGCCTGCATACACACATGCTCTTAATGATGTAACTCGTGCAATGAAATAACTTCTCTGAATTGTTGCTGGTATGGATTGTGTTGTATATGTTACATTGCTTGTTATTCGTTGTATCTTTAATAATCCTGTTTTGTGACCTTGAAACACTGTGTCTGGGATTCATCCACAACATTATCCCTGAAAAAAGTGAAGGTAAAATAAGTCAAACATAAATTAATGGCTGAGTATTTGCTACCAGGCGAAGACTCAAAGGAAATGATTGCATGAGTATTGTATATTTCATACTTTCTAATTGATTTGGTATTTTAACTACGTAGTGACAGTAGCTACGTGTTTCTTATTTAATTGTTTTCTTGGGAGTTGTGTCGTTATGGGCTAACTTGGCTTCCAAATCTCCCATGCACAGGCTATTGCTTTTTTTCCTTAATGGCTACTCTAAAGTGCTGAATAAATATTCTAAAGGGTTCCTTTTAAATAAATAAATGAATAAATATAAGTAAAATACTTTTTTTGTGTGTGGGTATTTGAGAAGCAGAGATTCGCAATATCGGCCCTATTGCTGGGTTGCAGGTGACATCACAGCGTTCTAAAGGCCTATACTATTATATAGAGGAAAAAATATTTTGTCTTTCCATACATTTCATTTTTTGCTACGACTTGTGAAAGTGTAATGCTGTTAATAGGAAAAAAACCCCGCTGGGTCCGATGACATCATCATATTCTAGAACCTGCAACCCAGCACTACCCATACTTGCATAAAATATACGCTATGTAACTTATGTACATTAATGAATTCATTAATTTATTCTTTTTGTGTGATTTTAATAAACATTCAGTGTAATCTGACTGTGGTAAAGGAATTATTAAGCCTTTGTTTTTTCCAGGGGGGGGGAAAAGCTACACTCACTGACGGTCTTTGTCTGTTTGAATTGCAAACCAAGCATCATTTTTGCTGTAACATAAGTTACTAAAGCGTGCTGGTTGGTTCGGTGTGTTCCTACCACATTCCTTTGGGGTCTTATCTCACAGCAGCCGGCCTTAATATGGATGTTTTAAGTCTCCTCACTCTTCATGATGCACGCTTAAACAAACAAAATATGAGAGGTCAGAAACAGATCATGTGGTGTGTTTTTTTTTCTTTTTTTCAAACATTTCACCACTTTACTTACAACTTAAACCTGTTTACACTATACAGGGCAGGAGATACAGTTTTAAAACAAGAGATCTAATCAAAGCATTGGGTAGTGTCTGACAATCATTGTGCAAGACAATCATTTTTGTCTTGCATGAACAACACCAGATTACCCTGGTCCATTGATTAATTATCTTGACAAAGAGCACTGTGCAAGGAGACTATTGACATGCACTTCAATGGAAATGAAGAGAAGCACCTGCATTAACATCAATGTAAATGTACTTGAGTGGCTAATTATCACCTGCTTCAATGGACTGAATGGCAGGGCACTTGATTATTCAAAGTGCCAGGGCAAGAGTCTTCACAAAGCAGGTCAACAAACTCAAAAACCAAAAAAATTAATCAGCTTCAAACCTATCTTTGTGCTTATAGCAAACCGGTTTATGGGGGTCTTATCTTGTCATAATGATGAGGAGTCGTTTGCTAAGCGTTCGCCTATGTGCAAAATGAGTTAGTAGCATATGGGGAGACTAGAGTCTGTTCAACAACACCAGTTAGAGACCAGATAAGTGTCATGTGATCCTTTCAGTCTGTAGCCCCTCTCTCTCTGATCACATTTACAGTCTATGGATCACACACACAGAACATTTAAAGTCTGAAAGTCTTTGCTAGCATTTTGAGGTAAAAAATAACTTTTCTGCTCACACTTTACTGTGTATTTCAGGCTTTTAAATGAGCTAATAAGGTCACCAGACAATATTCAAAGGCAGCTTCTCAGGCAAAGTGTGGTGCGTTTTCCTCTTTCTATTTTCACGCGAGCGTGCTAATACAGTTAATTACACAAAATAAACAGGGTGACACATTAGATTACATTTAGATCAATGTTGTTCTTTTAACCATTTTAAAACACACATAATGCGTTTAATCATTTATAGCTTGCCTGGAGTGCGGGAAAGAATGAAAAAAATAAATACTTTCTTTAATATATCTTTGTATTTATTTATTTATTTATTTATAGCTCTTGTTAAGTTCTTCTTCTAATGTTTCTTGTAACCTTAACTTTTTCTGCAACTTATATGGTGCTTCCCCAAAGCCCTTTACTTTATGGAACCACTCACCCATTCACTCTCTCATTCATTCATCAGAGCCCTTTTTAAACATTAAATTTGCCCACTGTTCACATCAAGACACAAAACACACACACACACAGTTATGTAATGAAATTCTTGTTTCTTTGTTGTTTTTCTTTTACAATACAACAGTTTTAAAGACTATTCTAATGTGTGGTTTTTGATTTGACTCCATCTCATGGTGTTTCAGGAATTATATTTGGTACAGTCTGTAGCCAACAGGTTTGAGAGTTATAGCTCAAAAAAATAAAAAATATTTGAATTATAGTGTTCACGCAATTTTTTTTTCCCAACTGACCCCGTCTCCCCTACTACATGGTTATTTCCTTTTAGTCAGCATTCTCTCATTCACATATCCGATTTGGAGCCCTATGTTGTAATAGGGGCCATTTGAATTCGGTGTAACTTGCCCACAAATACCCCTAACGTTGCGCCACTTTCCAGCTAGCTATTGGGCACACCTGTCTATATAAATGACCCCTTAAGTATGCTCTCAGAAACTGACCAGGAACACCTTGAAAACACTGGCAGACGTGAGAACAACTCAGGTTACTTTCACATGTTCCTCTGCTATTTGCTCCGTGTTTTTACTGCAGTCTTGGCCTCCTGACCTCCAGTCTTCGTGGCGTCGGCGTCAACAAGCGCCCTAACGACGTGTGAACTTTTGGGCATGTCGTGACAATGGCGCCTTTTAAACAGGTGTATATCCCATACGTTTAATGCATAGGCGGCCCCCAGCCCACCACCGGGGACTGGACAGGCTTTGGCACCGAGGGCGAGGGGCTTTTGACGTTTTGTGCCATGCTAATAGGCCTAATGCGCTCACCGATTCATAACCAAATACAGCCATTCGCCACCGTGGATGAATCTAAACCAGTTTAATAAAATGGTCAGGTTGTCAGTCATTGAAACGCTGATCATTTCAGTTTAGAATAGTTTCACTATCGTTACTTAAGCGCGGTAAGCTATTAACCTCTCGGCAAGTGATTGAATGTGCATTTCATGATAGGCCTACCTCTCTCTCTGTCTCACCAGCGGTTCCAACCTTAGAGTGGCAGATATAGGCTTATTTCAATGGGAGAGGCTCATGTGAGGTGGACATTCTTTTACTTCGTGGCTCACTGTGAGGCCTTAAGCTGAGAAAGTACTGACATGTTATACATTTCCTGAATCCTCAGAGTCTAGAGAGTTACCCAGTATCAAACATTTGTCTCTGCTGTTTATTATGAAAATGGTGAAAAAACGTCCTCAGGTTTGTGTTTGAGGAGCTTTGGTTACCACGGTAATAGTCACAGAGTAGTAGGCCTACATTTGGGCTCAAATTGCTGGGTTGCAGGTGACATCACAGCGTTCTAAAGGCCTATACTGTTATATAGAGGAAAAATTATTTTGTTTTTGAGGAAATTTTTGGTCTTGTACAGAGAGATCTTTGACCCAGTGACTGATATTAAAGATCATTTTTTAAATTCATATATTTTCTTTTTAGCTACGACTTGTGAAAGTGTAATGTTATTAATAGGAAAAACTGGCTCCTGCCCCCCGCTGGGTCCGATGACATCATCACATTCTAGAACCTGCAACCCAGCAATGAAACATGAAAATGTCT